>NC_056740.1:279287677-279382677 GCF_019279795.1 Protopterus annectens
TGTGAATACTATTAAGAATATAGTAAGAAGAATAGGAATTTTAGAGTGGTGTAATACATGTGATGTAGATGTAATTATATTAGAAGACACAATATTTTTAACAAATTCAGAAAGATAAAAAGCCACAGTGGTGCAGTGGTTAGCGTTGTTGCCTCACAGCAAGAGGTTTTTCCATTCGATTCTCGGCTGGAGCACCTTCTGTGTGGAGTCTGCATGTCCTCCCCATGGTCGAGTGACGTTAAAGACATGCAGGTAGGTGTGAGCGTGAATGGGCATGCCTTCATTGAAGGTTGGGTGTCGGGCTGGCAACTCGGCACCTTAAAATCCACTGCCAATCATGAGCAGACTGGAGTTCTGCTGTGACAACCCCTAACCGGGAAAAGCTGAAAGACTTAGTAGTAGAAGAAAGATTACAGAGAAGTTATGGGGAAGAAAGATAATCTGGAATTTGTGAAATAAGTGATGTTCTGGAATAGCTACATTCTGTAGAAATACAGTAAAGATATTAGAAGTAACTTTAGCAAAAATGGGAAGATTAACCATTGTAGATTTAAAATGGAAAGAATGAGTATAAGGAAAGTAAAAGCATATTTTATTAGATTTTAAACTGTGCAGTGATACATATAATATTATAATAACAGGAGACTTTAATTGTGATTTAAGAGGCAAGCATAAAAAGAAAGGAAATTATATAAGAAAAATGTTAGAAGTAATAAGATGTGGTAAGTTAAAACTTTGACAAAAATTAATGGACTTACAAAAGAGGTATGTATAGAACTGAAATAACTTATTTTATAATATCAGAAGGTTTAGTTATAGGAGAAGGAGCGGTAGTTGAAACAGTATTTTCTGATCATCTTGCAATATAGCTACAGATAAAAGAAAACAAGGAATATATAAAAATCGAAAAAGGAATAAAAAAGGTAAATGTGAAAGCATGGAATGCAGAAGGAAAGAGATTAGTAATACAGTTATGGAAAGATTATATTACTGCAAGAACATTTTGTAAAAATTGGTCTGAATGGTGGATGATATTTAAGGAAAAAATATATATATTTGTTATTTTACAGTGGCAATACGATGTAAGAAAAACTAGAGATAGAAAAATATAAAATAACATATAATGATGCATTCAGAGATTTAGAACATAGCGGTAGAAAGTATGTTGACAAAGAACAAGAATTATATGAATGAAATCAATAGAAAATACAAGAATTGTTAAATAAGCAAATATATATTTACAAGGAAAAGAGAAGAAGTATTGAGTTACTTAAGCAGATTAGTAAAGGAAGATGGCAGTGTAATGAGAGACATACAATTTAAAAGGAGAGACAGAAAGAATTCAGGAAAAGATTATGAATAGTGTATTACAATATGTACAAGAAATGTTTAAAGAAAAAAAGAAGGTGGTGAAAAAAACATGGAAAATAAAAAAAAGTTAACAGAAAAAGAGAATAAATACTTGGAAAGGACATTTCTTTAAATGAGCTAAATACAATGGAATAGAGTATGAAATGTATAAAAATTAAGGGATTGGCAAAAACTATTTTTAAAGATTTTAAATGAATGGTTAAATTAAGGTTTTATGTATAAAGACTTATGAGGTGAAATAATTAAATTCATATGGAAGCAGAAAGATGGAAGAGAATTAAAAAGCTGGAATCCAATAATACTGAAAAATAATAATTCTAAGATCTTTATGAAAGTAATTCAAAAGAGATTTGATGCTAAAATGGAAAATATTATGGAAGATAGCATATATAGTATAAAGGGGAAGGGCTGTCAAGAATTATTAATGATAGAGAAATCTTCTTCTTCTGGTTTTTCCCGGTTAGGGGTTGCCACAGTGGATCACCCGTCTGCTCATGATTGGCAGTGAAGTTTTACAGTGTCAAGTTGCCAGCCACAGAAGGCACACATGCACACCAAGGACCAATTTAGAGTGTCTAATCCACCTACAGCATGTCTTTGGGGTGAAACTGGAGCACCCAGAGGAAACCCATGCGACCCCAGGGAGGACATGCAGACTCTGCACAGAAGGCACCCCAGCCAAGGATCAAACTGGAGAGCCTCTTGCTGTGAGGTGACAATGCTAACCGCTGCACCACCACGGCCACCCATTAATGACAGAGAAATAGTGGCTGATATTATGAACTGGAAAGAAGAAGCAAAAATCATGATAGGAGACCTTAATAAGGCATTTGACAACTGGACATAAAATGTTAATGGTAATACTGAAAGAATATAATATAAATGAGAAAGGAAATTATGTATGTCAGTGTATAGTAATAATACAGTAAAAATACTTGTAAATAGCAGGTTAAGTCAAGAGGCATACGAAGAGAGGAGTAAACAGGGATTTCCAATGAGTTGTATACTCTTTGCATTAGTTATGAATGTGATAGTATGTGGAATAAATTACAAAATGAAGGAGGCGGGGTATATAACACCTGAAGGGTTAAGAAACCCAGTTCTGTTAACATATGCAGATGACATTATAATGATTGCAAAAATCAAAATTTATATAAAAGAAGTAATAATTTGCACAAATAAGTGTCTAGAGATGATAGTGATGGCTTTACAGAGAAAAGTAAAGGTTTAGGTGATGTAGTAAAGATAGAGGATATATATTTTGCAATGAATGAAGTTTCTGTGTTAGGTATAACATTTGGAATAAAGATGTAACTAGAATTCAATTGGAAAAACAAAAGAAGAAATAAAGTAAGCATCTCTTTGCAAGAGAACATATACATTATCATTCAGGAAAAAGGTGTATTTGATAAATTCAGTACTGATGGGAAAAACAGCATACTTAGCAAGTGTATTTATGTTGCCGACAGTATTTGAAAAGGAATTATTGCAGATCATTTTTTTCCATTTATATGGGGTTCTAGATTAAACCTAGTAAAATAGGAGTTCCTTATGTAAATAAATAAGAAGGGTTAGCATTAATTAACTCACTGGCATAAACTGTTTTATTCATTTTGTAAAAGTGTTAAAGTGGATAAATGAAAAAGATGAGAGATTAGTAGTAAAACTATATCATTATAAATATGATAATTTTGGGGGGTATGGTAAAAAGAGTAAAAGAGAAAAAGAGTATATAAATGAAGAAATAAAATGTTACAAGAAAAATATTTTTGTGAAAAATAATGATAGCATAGAAAAAGAAAAGTATGGTATAAGAATGCAATCATAAAACATTACTATGTAAACTATGGGAAAATCTAACAGATGAAAAATACTAAAGCTAAAAAAATAAAAAGCAAATGGTGTAATCAGGAAGTAGAATGTCAAGAATTTTTGTGGAGACTGCTAATATCTAAGTTGCCAGTAAAAGGAACTATGCCATATAAAAAGAAAAGTGATATAATATGTTTACATTGTGAAGAAGACGAAACTATGGAATCTTCTTATTCTTCCAGCTTTTCCCGGTTAGGGGTCACCACAGCAGATCACCTGTCCACTCATGATTGGCAGTGGAGTTTTTATGGTGTCATGTTGCCAACCCAGCACCCAACCTTCCACAGAAGGTGCACACATGCATGCACTTACACCTAGGGCCAATTTATAGTGTCCAATCCAGCTACAGCATGTCTTTGGGATGTGGGAGAAACCAAAGCAAACCCACAGGACCACAGGGAGGACATACAGACTCCGCACAGAAGGCGCCCCAGCCAAGAATTGAACAGGAGAACTTCTTGCTGTGAGGCAGCAATGCTAATTACTGCACCACCGCTCCCACCCAAGGCGAACCTATGGAATATGTTTTTGAAATGTGAAAACATGAAAAAATATGGGGGAAACTATGTAAAGAAGATTTTTTGAAGATCTAAAAGAAGTGGATAAAATAAACATGGATATTATAAGAACAGAAGTAAAGAATATGTTAAAAGAATAGACAAAAAGTGATTTTATGTTATATGGGTTATATGGAATGAAAGAATAAATGAAATTATGTTTAATGTTAAATGGATTTTAGCAACAATATTAAGTAAAATCAGGTGATGATTATGGAAAAAGGAGTGGGGGTCTAATAGGGATGACAATTTAGCATGATTATAAAAGAAATTATAAATATGTGTAAATAGATTTGCATATTTATATGTCTGTGCATATATAAATATTTTGTAAATAAGAGTTATTTTTATATATAAATAAATACCCCTACTCTTTTTGATAGTTAATTTTATACACACCACTGACACAAGCAGATTAATATCTCTTCTGAAAGACCACACATTCAAGAATGCAGCACCCCTGCTAGGCTGCATAGAGGTGTCAGTTATCTGTCTACTCAGTGTGGGAATAGAACCCATTGGCCTTCTGCACCAAAGACAAGTGTGCTGTCTATTGTGGCACTGAAACTGCACTTCAGGATATGTTTACTTTCTTAACTCTTGTATATGCATACGTAAAAAATACTTTGTTTAGATGTGGTAGTAGAGGAGTGGCACCTGAACATAGTTTGGTACCACAGAAGATGGAAGTATTCTCCTAGCAGTGAGGTTTTTATGATATAAGTCACAGTTCACTGCTACTGTTTTACTCAACAGAGAGATTCAGAGAATCTCTGCTGAGTTATTTTTTTTTTCAGATGGAACAGGTGTATGTCGTCTTTTGACAGTGTTTGCCCATTCATGTGTGTGTGTGCGTGCGTGCGCGCGTATACCTGCATGTGAGTAATACATATGTCTGTAGGTGCATGAATGAGATTGAATTTATTTGTGTGTGTGTCTGTGTTTGTGTCTGGTTTCTCAGTGGCCACACTACAACAGTTGGATAGAAGATCTGGAGTCTATCTGATCTGAAATCTAAAGCATCCACTAAAAACAACTGAAAATAACTATATTGTAATCCTGCATTGCACTTTGGGAATTTTTTAATTGAATTGCTGTCTCATTTTTGCATTTTTGCTATTTGACTATTTTTATTCTGCAATTTGCATTTTTCAGCACTACTGCCTTATATAACATAGGCTAGATTGAGACTCGCTGAATGTAGACTGTTTGGTATTACTTGAGCACTAAAACCAGCCATCTTACATTAAGAGGGGCCTCCTGCACTCTTGTGGCAGAGTTCTGTAGCTCAGGACCTATCTGAGTTGGAGATTGTTGGAATAAGGCTCAGTTTTGGGCTTTTGTATTAGTTAGTTTGTGTTAAAACTGTTTAAATACTCTTCTATTTAAGCCTCACATTTGCACATAGCTGAATACTGAGCAGTGGGGTTTAGCACTTCTATGCATAGATGCCAATGCCTAAAAGGAAAATTGTCCCAAGATATTTGCTTAGTGAACCCTCCCAAACTCTGCTGCTGCACTGCGAGCATCTCAGTTGCACACTGAGAAGCATGGCTGCAGTTTTTAACTCTAGTCTTCTACAGCATAGATTTGTTAATCCTACAGCAAAACCTAGTCAAACTAGCCCACTTCCCACTAGTAATTATGGTATAAACCTGCCGTAATGGACTGTTACTTTTCCACCATTTGACCAGCCAGCCTGGTTGCATCCTGAGGCAATGTAGTAATTGCCTCATGTATACTGACAACCACCTACTCCTCAAACAAACAACACAGTACAAATACAGACCCATAAGTCCCACTAGTCTTAAATGTAAAGCCATATGAAGCCATGGAAAGAATTATCATGTAGATGATTAACAGGGATATAGTAAACCTCCAGACACTGGACCCAAAAGTTTGGTTTCGTCAAAGGCAGATCATGCCTCCTCAACCTGGTGGACTTCTTTGAGAAGGTCACCAAAGCAATGGATCAGGGCAAAATCGTTCACACTGCCTACCTTCACCTGGACAAGGCATTTGACACAATACCCTACTTAGTTACTTACTTACTTACATTGTTGACAAATTCAAATGGTTAGGTACAAACCCATATGTCACCTGGTGGATAACCAACTGGCATACAGACAGGATCCAGGAAGTTAGAATTGGGGAGTCCACCTCTACAAAGAGGCTAGTCACAAGTGGAGTCCCTCAGGGATCAGTCCTTGGACTGCATCTTTTTGGCATTTACTTCTCAGAAGCTAAGAACAATGTCAGTGGTCTCTGGCTGACTAAATTCACAGATGATTGTAAATTAAGAGGTGTCATTGAATCTCACACTGACACAAATGTTCTCCAGGAGGAGCTGACACAGACAAACAACTGGTGTCAGAGCCATGGACTAAAACTAAATGCCAATAAATGCATAATAGTATCCTTTGGAAGTCATCCATCCATGGTAACTATCATATTAACAACACACTCCTTAGAGCTGACGCAGTACTCAGGGACTTAGTGACACACATAGAAAGTAATCTAGCCTTTGACCATCATGTGTCTGCAGTGGTGAGGAAATCATTCTATGTTGTGCAACTTATATCATTGCTGGAGCCTTCCTGTGTCCTGACAGAGTGCACTTCAAACTATCTGGAGATATACAAAGCTAAGTATATTTTCTGGCACTTCAGAGTTGTGTACTGTTAATTGTTCCTTGACTAATTTTAGATCATTGCTGGCTGACTTCAGAGTTGTGCACTGCTATTTTTGCTTCACTGTATAGTTTTTCAGATCTCTGCTGAAGGTGTTGGTTTTCCCCTACCCACCCCCCCTAGTCCTGTCTTGTTGTTTGGAGGCTTTTGCAGTTGCCTGCCGCCACTGTAGATTTGATCTGGGACACTCCCCCTGTCCCATCTCTTAACTTCATTCTACCTAATAGACTCCTTCTGCACTTGTTTTTAGTCATTTTTAATTTCATTGCATTTTTTTAAACTGCTTGGTCTAACATTGCTACATACTCGTGTGCTAGCTTGCACTGCATTTGAATTGTTTTTACTGCTGTATTAGCTACTTTTCTGTATAAAAAAAATCTAAGCCTGTTTCCTACCTTTCCTGTAACTAGTGTAGTCCAGATTCAGATTTGCTGTATCCATGACTGTTTGAAAGCTTCTGAGCCCCCCAAGCTTTCTGTGTTGGAGGGAAGCCTTCTAGCTTATCAGTGGGAGTGGTAAGCACTAGGTAACCTATCTACCACATAAGGAGTGGTTCTGGCCCAGAAATTGTAGTTACTGGCCATTTGGGCAGTTTTTCCATATCTCTCAACTTTCTAATTTAAAAGCCCGCATTTGCACTTGTTTCCCCACTTTCTTGTAACTAGTTTAGTCCAGATACAGATTCTTAGTTTTAGCACTTGAATTTGCTTATTCGTAATCAGCACTTGTTCAGAACTTGTTGTAAGCACTTAATGACCTACTAATTACTACAGCACTCAACCTTCCTCATTACCTAGAGGAAAACAGTTTGGTACTTACTTTCCTCACTTGCTTAGAGAAAAACAGCTCTTTTACTCACTTTACTCACTTATCTAGAGGGAAATAGTTTTTTATTCAGGCATGTCCAAGGGTCAGCTCCCAGTGTTCTCTCCTGTCTATCTGATGAATCTGGGAATCTTGGGGCAATGTAGAAATGGCCTCATGTACACAGACAACCCTCTCCTCCTACCACCCAACACTACAACCTGTGAGGGATGCACTTATCTAGCCAAACTGGAGGTAAACCCCTCTCCAACCAAGACTGAACTTGACAGTCAAGAGGAGAAGGTAAACACTTGCACCACACCACACTCATCACATAGTCTCAATAAATCTACACCATCAAAATCCACACATAGAAACACAAAAACATTTGCGGAGGCTCTCATTAATAATCTGTTCAAGCAACAGAGACCTCCAAAGCAGAAATGCAAGCAACCTCCACCCCCCCCAACACAACCCAAATGACACATAGCCCGCAGACTCATTGTGCCACTCAACCACAGCCAATAAAGCAAAACAACGTACCCAACACACTAGTCATAGGTGACTCTATAGTCAGGCACACTGATGTCCCACTCACCAGGTTAAACAAGGAGAAGGTTACTGTCAGCTGCCTGTCAGGTGCCAGGATCCGTCACATAACCCACACACTCAGGTCACTCACAGATATGACTCTGTCATTGCCCATGTTGGTGTGAACGACCTGAGGCGTATCTCCCTGGACTACATGAAAAGAGACATGGAAGAGCTCTCCAATCTTGTAGCCTAGGCAGGTATGACCCTAGCCCTGAGTAGAATTCTGCCATCACCCAGAATGACTCCACAATACAAGGACAAAATAATTGACTTCAACAATTGGCTAAGCTTCTGGTGTCATTCTAAAGGGATCCAGTATCTGCCTGGGAGGACATGGTCGACAGACCACAATGATTTGCCAAAGATGGCCTGCACCTGTCACCCCTGGGATTCCGGATACTGACTAAGGTTCTTGCCACCCCTATATTGCCTTTTTTAGGCAAGGTTCAAATGACAAATTCACCACTGTAACAGGAACAGGCAAGCAAAAACTGAGGGTGATGATACTCAATGCTAGAAGTCTAAATCTCAAAATACACTCACTCGAGGCACTCCTTAAAATGGAGAACATCGATATCTGTATAGTGACTGAGACCTGGTTCAAGGCTCCAGACAGCACCCCTGCATTACCAGGCTATAACTCATACCACACTTTTTGGCCATGTAACCTAGACCGGAACACCAAAGGCGGAGGTGTGTCCATATTCATTAAGGATATCCACACCTCCAGGCTAGTTGCTCAGCATAATGCAGCTGAGGTTATCCAAGTGCAACTAACTCTGGACAAAACTGCAATCCAAATTGTAGCTTGCTACAGATCCCCCACCATGCCCCAGGATTCCCACACCTCTTTTCTTGATGTACTGGAAAATATTTGGGTTCAATCAAACACCCTAATAATGGGTGATTTCAACTACCCCACCATTAACTGGGAAAACTACTCATGTATCAATTCCTTCGCTCAACGCTTTCTGGAATTCATAAACTCCAATGCCCTGGATCAACTTATCCACAACCCCACCAGGGGCAACAATATCCTAGATCTAGTCATTACCAACATGAGTGACCGGTGTTCCACACCTGAAGTCAATGCCTCATTGTTCTGATCTGACCATAAGCTAATTACCCTAGATATCCACATACTGCCCCCACCCCCATTAAGGAAACTAGAGTAAAGAATTTCTCCAAAGCCAACTTCATGCTCCTTAAGACAGAAGTGGTGAACTTCATGACACCCATGCAGATGGACAATACAGTTACGACTACTGAATCCTACACAATTGCACTTTATAAGTACTTACACGAGTGCATGGATCATGCTATCCCAAACAGAACCAAGACTATATCCTCCAAACAAAGGAAGCCAATCTGGTGGTCCCCCTGCCATAAAAAAACTGTACAACAGAAGGAAGAAACTGTTGCAAAAGAGAGTAAAATCCCATGAGTGGAGGAGCTCCCTGGTCAGCCTCAGTAAGAAGCTGTGATCCATGATAAAATCCTCCAAAGCTAGTTACAAAAACAAAATCACCACTGATTCTAAAGACAAACATAAAGCATTCTATAGCTATGTCAGGAATCTCAATGGCAACACTCATATCTGCTCTGAGTTACAGCACAATGGCACTAAATATATAGACCCAACTGATATTGCCAACATCCTGGCAGATAGGTTCAGTGCTACCTTTACCCCCCCCCCCCTAAAGAGCCCATCTCTATACAGGAAGAATGCAAAGTTCCTGTAATCACGACTGAACAGGTAAAAACCACACTCTCCAAAGCCAAGAACACAGCATCCATGAGACCAGACAACATCCCAGGCTGTGTTCTACATGAACTACAGAATGAACTGGCACCCCACCTAAGTACCATGTTCAGTCATAGCCTCACCTTAGGCTTTGTGCCCGCTGAATGGTGAACAGCGATGGTTATCCCACTGCACAAGGGGGGGAGCCACCACGGACCCCAGGAACTACCACCCCATTAGCCTGACAAGCCTGGTCTGCAATGCCATGGAACGTATCATCATTGAACTTATAAACAAAGACATTGGTAATCTCCAAACTCTGGACCCCACCCAGTTCGGGTTTGTAAAAGGCAGATCATGTCTCCTAACCCTGAGAGACTTCTTTGAAGCAGTCAGCAAAGCTGTAGATGAGGGTAAGATGGTTCACACAGCCTATCTAGATCTTTCCAAGGCTTTCAGCACCATCCCCCACTCTGGAATTATAGATAAACTCACTAAACTAGGTATAAATCCCTATGTCACAAGATGGGCTGCCAACTGGCTCATGGACAAAACCCACACTGTGAAAGTAGCACACTCCAAATCCGACTTCAGACCAGTGACAAGTGGAGTACCACAGGGTTCAGTCCTGGGTCCTCTCCTGTTTGGTATCTACTTCTCTGAAGTACAGGCTAACACAGAAGGTCTTTGGCTAATGAAGTTCGCAGATGACTGTAAACTAGGAGCCATAATCGAAACTCCTAACGATGTGGGCATCCTACAAAAGGGCCTCACTGAGACAGATGCCTGGTGTCAAAGCCATGGCCTCAAGCTGAATGCCAAAAAGTGCATTGTCATCCCCTTTGGTAAAAACTCTCTACCCATTGAACTACAACATAGGCGGTAGTATACTTAACACCGAAAGTGTAATAAGAGACCTTGGAACACAGGTGGACAGTAGTCTCTGCTTTGATAATCACATCGCCATAGTAATCGGGAAATCCTTCTACGTGGCACAGCTCATCACAAAAAGGTTTCTCATCAGAAAAAAAGAGGTAATTTTTCCCCTCTATTCATCACTCATTAGACCCATTATAGAGTACAATGCCCCTTTTGGTATGTACCACACAAGACATCTACAATAACTGGAAACACCACAGAAATACCTCACAAAGAGGATTACCGGCCTCAAACAGATGCCCTATGCAGACCGTCTCAAGAAACTCCAGCTTTACTCCGTCACATATCGCCTACTCAGAGGTGATCTCTGCCTAACATACAAAGCTATATCAAACCCAGAGCTGTTGGACATGCTCCACTTAAAGAAGTCCTAATCCCTCCAAGCTACACACTCTAGGGACTTAAACCCTGTCACCACAATAAACATAACATGCCGAAGGGATAGATTCCTGTCCCAGTGACTTCCCATACTCTGGAATAAACTACCTATCTATAGCAAACAAACTCCTCATTAGTACTCTTCAAGAAAAATCTTGATGATTGGGTGGGAAATAGGAAATTCACCCCGGGGATCACTTCTGTGGCTCTGCTCGACAGTGGCACAGGAAAATAATTTTCTTGGGTGGCTAAAGCCAGGGTACCTTTTCGGCTGGGCTTGTATAGGCCCTAGGGTCAATAGCCTAGTACCTACCTATGAACCTATGAAGCTATAAACAAAGGTATGGCATCTAAGCCCAAGGAAGTCATTGTTCCACTACATTCGGCATTCATCAAATGTATCATTGAGTACGATGTCCCTTCTGGTATGTACCTAACCAGACATATCCAATAATTGGAGTGTCCTCAGTGGTTCCACACTAAAAGAATACAAGGTGTAAGTAAAATGTCCTATGCAGTCTGCCTCAAGGCCCTATCCCTGTATTCTGTCTCTTACAGGATTTTAGGGGAGATCTATGCCTGGCATACAGGACATTGTCATATCCCACTCTGATAGACCTCCTGCATATCCACAAAACAAACAGCACCAGAATTACCCACGCTAAAGACTTAAGCCTTTTCTGTGATATAAATAGGACCTGCTGGAGAGTTAGGTATGTATCCCAGAGACTACTCCATCTATGGAAGAGGCTCCCCATCCATGTGAAGCAGAGTTCCTCCCTAACCCAATTCAAGTGCAACTTGGACAATTGGATGGAAAACCAGAAATGCATCCCTGGTTTGGCACCTATGTCTCTAATGGACACAGGATTCCTGTAAATGGTTCATCTCCTAGGTGCATGCCTGCACTTATCAAGAGTATCAAAACTTGTCAGAGATTTGGGATGCATGGCTACACTTAAAAAGGCCCTTGTGGTCATTAGCCTAGTAAACATCTATGAAATTATGTGCGAGATGTATTTACACTATGAATTTGGAATCAAGTCTTTCACATAACAACAATCTAGACATCAAACACATTATCAGCACACACACCTCACCTCTTGCACATAACAGGCTCACAACACATAAACCCACATATGTGGAGGTGCTCACTAGAACCCAACTAAAATATCAGAGACCTCCCAAGTGCAGACTTACTATACCTACTGCAGAGCCAATAGAATCCACTACACATAATAACACACACACCAGTGTCTCAGCCAATAAGCCCTTAAGGCAAAACACCTCAAAACCAAATGTCCTGGATATAGGTGACTGCATAGTGAGACACACAGTTGTCCCTCTCACCAGGCTGGACAAGGAGAAGGTCATGGTTAGCTACCTGTTAGGTGCCAGGATCTGTCAAATCGTACACACAATCAAGTCTCTCAACATCAAGTACCATTATGTCTCTGTCCTAGTCCATGTTTGAATGAATGACTTGAGATGTACCTCTTTGGACTACATGAAGGGAGACATGACTGAACTCTCAGATTAGGTGTGCCAGGCAAGTATGTCCCTAGCCCTAAGCAGTATTCTACCTTCACGCAGGAAAATGCCTCAGTACAGACAAAAAATGATTGACTTCAACAATTGGCTTAGCTTCTGGTCTCATTCCAAAGGGATCCAGAATCTGTCAGCCTAAGAAGACATGGTTGACAGACCACACTGCTTTGCCAGAAATGGTCTTCACTTGCCGCTCCTTGGCTTCCAGTTACTGGCTAAAATACTTGGCCTCCCACCCATATTGCATTTTTTCAGTGATGTCATAACAACAAAATTTCCGACATAAAAAATACACTTGAGACAAACACAAGGTTATGCTTTTTAATGCTATGAGTCTAAACAGGAAACTGCACTCCCTGGAAGCACTCCTTACCTTGGAAGATTCTGATGTCTGTGCAGTCAAAGATACATGGTTCAAGGCCACAGAGAACACCTCGACCGTGCAAGGCTACAATACCTTCCACACATTCAGACCTCAAAACGAGCCTGAAAGAACCATCTGTGGAGGTGTTTCCATCGTCATTAAAGACAAATACATCTCCGGAATTATTAAACAGTATGAATCTCTTGAGCTACTCAAAGTCCAACTAACTGTAGGTAAACCCTCCTTCCACATTATTGTTAGCTGTATGTGCCCCACCATGAACCAAGAGATACACAGTGCTTACCTGGACTTACTAGAGTCACTCCCTATACATCCAAACACCTTGGTCATGGGTGATTTCCTCTAACCTTTCATCTATAAGGAGGCATACATGAGCACAACCATGCTTGGCCTGAGGTTCCTGGACTTTGTGAATCCAAATGATCTGGAACAGATAGTCTGCCCCCCATAAGGGGATGAAATGTCCTATACTTAGTAATCTCCATCATGGGAGGCACTGTACTACCCCTGTGTGCTGCTCTCCCTCATAAGGTCTGATCATAAATGAGTCTGTTTCTAAGTAGTGATTGGGCCTGACCCTCCCCTCCTCCACAGGAGCAAAAAACAATGAAAAACTTCTCCAAAGCAAACTACAGCCTACTAAGCAATGGTATAAAAAGTTTCAACCCCCCTGTTAATTCAACCAGCAATGACTCCTGTGCAGAGGTGTACACAAATACCCTGTATAAACACTTCTACAACTGTATAAACTCAGCTGTACCTGAATAGATGAAAACCAGGTTCTCACAAAAAAACAAACCACCCTGGTGGACCTCAAATATAAATAGGTTATATAACAAGAGGAAAAAACTGATGTCTAAAAACAAGAGGGAACTGACTCAGCAGAGGACAAAGAACCTCCACAGCTTGAACAAGCAAATAAGATATCTTGTAAAATCCTCTAAATCTAATTATAAAACTAACTTAGTATCCCTAGCTAAGGATAATCATTAGGCATTCTTTAACTATGTCCAAAATCTGAAAGGGAAGACTGCACTAGTAGTGGATGGTCCACTCATACGGAACCTTTCCAACCTGCTAGCTGACAAATTTGGCACAAACTTTACTCCCATGTCCCCACCAACCAAACCCCAAAGCATACAAGTCCTCTGCCTAGCATCTCCAGAGAACAGGTCCTATCTGCGATCTATGGGACTAGATAACATCCCAGGCTGCTTACTAAGCAATCTAAAACAAGATGTAGCAGAACCACTTGCTGCTATATTTAACCACAGCCCAAGTACTGGTTTTGTTCCAGCAGAATGGAGAAAAGCAACAGTAATCCCCTTGCATAAAGGAGGCCCATCAACTAACCAGGGGAACTATAGACCCAAAAGTCTGACCAGCCTCATCTGCAAGGCCATGGAAAAAATCATCATGTACCTTACCAACAAGGACATAGGCAACCTTCAAACTCTTGACTCCACCCAATATGACTTCATTAAGGGTAGATCATGCCTATTAAACCTACTGGACTTCTTTAAGAATGTCACCAAAGCCCT
The DNA here is from genome assembly GCF_019279795.1 of Protopterus annectens. Classification (NCBI taxonomy): domain Eukaryota; kingdom Metazoa; phylum Chordata; order Ceratodontiformes; family Protopteridae; genus Protopterus; species Protopterus annectens. The sequence goes on from NC_056740.1 coordinate 279,302,101, forward strand.
TGATGAAGGCAAAATAATGCATACCACCTATCTTGACTTGGCCAAAGCTTTTGACACAATCCCCCACTCAGGTAACATTGAGAAATTCTCCCGTCTGGGAATTAACCCTTCCCTCACTAGACAGGTAGCCAGTTGGCTCAACAACAGAGCTCATACTCTCAGAGTTGGGTATTCCACCTCTGTCAGTAGACCAGTCACCAGTGACATAGATTCATAGGTTCATATGTGTTTACTAGGCTAAAGACCACAAGGGCCTTTTTAAGTGTAGCCATGCATCCCGGATCTCTGACAAGGTCTGACACCCTTGATAAGTGTAAGCATGGGCCTGGGAGATGAACCATTTACAGATCACCTGTTTGCATTAGAGACATAGATGCCAAACCAGGAATGAATTTCTGGTTTCCCATCCAATTGTCCAAGTTGCACTTGAATTGAGTTAGGGAGGAACTTTGCTTCACATGGATGGAGAGCCTGTTCCACAGACAGGGTAGTCTCTGGGATACATACCTATCTCTCCAGCAGGTCCTACTTAAATCACAGACAAGGTTTAAGTCTTTAGAACACTTAATTCTGGTACTGTTTGTTGTGTGGATATGCAGGAGATCCATCAGAGTAGGTCTGACAATGCCCTGTATGCCAGGCATAAATCTTCCCTCAAAAGCCTGTAGGAGACAGAATACAGGGATAGGGCCTTGAGGTGGTCAGCATAGGACATATTACTTATGCCCTGTATTCTTTTGGTAAGGAACTTCTGCGGATGTTCAAGCTGTTGGATATGCCTGGTTAGGTACATAGCAAAGGGGGCATTGTACTCAATGATAGGTCTGATGAATGCCAAATACAGTAGAACAATGACTTCCTTGAACTTAGATGTCATACCTTTGTTTATAAGTTGCACAACATAGAATGATTTCCTCACCACTATAGACACGTAAAGATCAAAGGCTAGATTACTATTTATGTATGTCCCTAAGTCCCTGACTACTGGGTCAGCTCTAAGCGGTGTGTTTTCAATTTGATAATTACCAGGGATAGATGACTTCCCAAAGGATACTATTATGCATTTCTTGGCATTTAGTTTTAGTCCATGTCTCTGACACCAGTTGTTTGTCTGTGTCAGCCCCTCCTGGAGAACATTTGTGTCAGTGTGAGATTCAATGACAGCTCCTAATTTGAAATCATCTGCAAATTAAGTCAGCCAGAGACCACTGACATTGACCTTGACTTCTATGAAGTAAATACCAAAAGGAGTGGTCCAAGGACTGATCTCTGAGGGATTCCACTTGTGACTGGCCTCTTTGTAGAATTGGGTTCCCCAATTCTAACTTCTTGGGTCCTGTCTGTGAGCCAGTTGGCTATCCACCGGGTGACATACGGGTTTGTACCTAACCTCTTGAGTTTGTCAACAATGCCTTGGCCAGGTCAAGGTAGGCAGTGTGAACGATTTTGCCCTCATCCACTGCTTTGGTGACATTCTCAAAGAAGTCCAGCATACCATAAGGATCTGTTGTGGGCCACTTACAGTTTGGAATGAATTTCTTGGAAGTCCAAGCCAAAGTAGAAAGATTATGGCTTACAAGTTTCCTGATGATTGCAAGTGAAATGGGTCAAGATTCACTCAATCCAGGGATCTTAACCTAGCCTGTGACATTAATAGAACATGCTGGAGAGACAGACATGTCTCCCACAGATTACAGCTCTCCTGGAATAAACTTCCAATTCATGTGAAGCAAAGGACCTCAATGAGCACCTTCAAGTGCAACCTAGATAACTGGATGGGAGACCAAAATTTCACCCCAGGAGTAGCACCTATGTCCATCATAGACAGGGGTAGCCAATGCTGATAGCCTCACTTTGCAAATAAAGACCATCTAACCAAGGTCACTTAGGGTAACTCGGGTATAATATGGCTGGGCTTGTAAAGGCTCTAAAGCCATTAGCCTAATAACCTCCTATGAACCTATGAACCTAAGATGATAATTGTGTGTGTGTTTTGAATTGTCTATACAAATGTGTGGATGAGTGTTTCTGTGAGTATGTCTGAGTTTGTGATCTTGTTTGTGAATGTTTGGATTCATGATTGTGTGTGTGTGTGTGTGTGTGTGTGTGTGTGTGTGTGTGTGTGTGTGTGTGTGTGTGTGTGTGTGTGTGTGTGTGTGTGTGTGTGTGTGTGTGTGTGTGTGTGTGTGTGTGTTTATACCTGTATGTGAGTAATACATATGTCTGTAAGTGCATGAATGAGTAATACATATGTATGTAGGCAATCTCAGACCCTGCCCTACTAGAGATGCTCCATATCCTAGTAAACCCCTCCCTCACACACACACACCCAAAAGGCCTGAAAATCTGCTGGAGAGACAGGTTTGTCTCCCAGAGGCTGCCCTCTCTCTGGAATAGACTTCCCATACATGTCAAACAGAGCACTTCACTGACCCTTTTCAAGTGCAGCTGATGAGTAGGAGGGGAAAACACATTTGTCCCCCCAGTTCCACCTGTGTCCCTCACTGACAGGGACAAACATGTGAATGAGTGTTTCTTTGAGTGTGTCTGAGTTTGTGAGATTGTTTCTTGATGTTTGCATATGTGTGTGTGTGTGTGTGTGTGTGTGTGTCTGAATGTGTAAAAGGCCTAGGAATGTGTGCATGCAATGCGTGTGTGTGTGTGTGTGTGTGTGTGTGTGTGTGTGTGTGTGTGTGTGTGTGTGTGTGTGCACATGTGCAAGGAGGGGGTGTCTGTGTAAACTGGAATGTCTTGGTAAGGAGAACATTAGTGTAGTTGGGTCTCACAGCACATAATTATATTATACATAGGATAATGAGATGCTAAATATTTATCTGTGTGGCTTTACCATGTCTTTACATTGGAGATTTTCTCCATTGAGCTATTTAACCAATCTGCATTGGCCAATTAGCATAGGTGGAGAAAATCTCACTGAATCCAAGCAAATGTGTATTAGATTCCTATAATACTATATTCAGTGTCACCGTTTTGCTATTATGCTATTACCATCTGGGTAAGATTTGCAACAATTTTATTTTAACATTTGTTAACCAGGAAAGTCCGACTGGGACAGAGTTCATTTTCAGCAGAAGCCTGGGGAGAAACACCCCAGATGCATGTCTTTGGAATGTGGGAAGAAACCAGCGCACCCAGGGAAAACTCACACAAATGCAGGGAGAACATGCAGACTCTGCACAGAGGGCACCCCAGGTGAGAATCAAACCGGAAAACCTCTTGCTATGAAGCAACAACACTAACTGCTGCAGCACTGCACTGCCCAATGACAGGAGGTATGTTGTGTGGATTTGGGATATGCATTTTAGGTCATTAAACCAGTAATGGATTTTAACAACCAAGGCAGATAAAACTCACTAAATCAGTTTTTACTTGCTGAAATTTAGGATGTAGCAAAGCCACTTTCACCCCAATATTACTTTGCCAACTATACATTTTTCTGGGTTTTGAAATTTGTAAAGGTCTAAGAGGATAATAAGGAGACAGAACATGCTCTGTTGGATACTTGTACTCCCCAGTGAGATAGGGGAAACAAATTCCTCATTTATTTTGCAGCAGAGAGGGTTAAGGTTATGAGCTAATAACAAGTGTCTTTTCTGCAACCTTTGCCTTGAATCTTGCAGTTACAATTCACATACTCTGTGACTGAGTAAAGTGTCTTAACCAGACTGGTGCTAAAATACCAGCTGTTAAAAATGTATTTTCTGGTTAACAGATGTCGTCGCCTCACAGCAAGAGATACTCCCGTTCGATTCTCGGCTGGAGCGCCTTTTGTGTGGAGTCTGCATGTCCTCCCCTTGGTCGAGTGGCATTTGAAAGACATGCGTGAATGGGTGTGCCTTCGTTGAAGGCTGGGCATCGGGCTGGCTTCTCAACACCGTAAAAATCTGCTGCTAGTCGTTAGCAGACCAGAGTTCTGCTGTGGTGACCCCTAACTGGAAAAAGCCAAAATAAGAAGATTAATAAATTAATAATAAATGTTTCTTTATCTTGCCTCATTTTTAGATGGCTAATGGCCAAGTCACATGCCATTCTGTTTTTGAAGACTAATATTGGAAAGTATGCTTCATATTTCTGATTTGACTATTTCTCAATCCACTACAAAATCACTGCAATCCCTGTGATTCTTGATTAAGGATATTGCAATAAATATTTTACATTTAAGGTCCATTCAAATCATACAGTTGTTTGAAGTTTTCCTTTGCTTTAGTTTGCTTATATCTTATACATTCAACATAAATCTGATCTGTCAATGTGTACCACCAGCCTAACTCCATTCCAGTGGATTTATCTGATGCTGTACAGTATTAACATAAATACCAAATAAATATATACAAACATATACATATGTGTATACAACCCACGGTGGTGGTGCTGCAGTAGTGTTGTCGCCTCACAGTAAGATGCTGTCCGGTTCGATTCTCAGCTAGAGTGTCTTCTGTGTGGAGATATGCATGAATGGGTGTACCTTCGTTGAAGGTTGTGTGTCAGGGCTGGTAACTCGGCACATAAAAATCAACTACCAATCATTAGTAGACTGGAGTTCTGCTGTAGCAACCCCTAACCAGGAAAAGCCGAAAGAAACAATATACATATGTGTACACACACACACATGTATAACCACCAGCTTGGAGTTATCAACACTCCTGTGACTTAATGCAATAACAGGAGTGCAAAGAAATTACTGTACATCACAATCACCATGGTAACTAGAAAATGGAAAAAGATGGTAGTGAACAGCAAGAGGCAGCTGCACTGGGTAGGATCTGTTTGAAATACTTTTTGTGTGTGTTGTCTGTTCAGTTTAAACCCAGGGCTGATGGCATTTGATATCTAGGGGAAACAATGTACTTTTTTCTTATGAATACTTCTGCTTGTAGCACACTGATAATGGAATGCTGTCTTATGGCCTATTATAAACTGTTTTGTTTATATGTAGATAGATAGATAGATAGATAGATAGATAGATAGATAGATAGATAGATAGATAGATAGATAGATAGATAGATAGATAGAGCCTGATTCCAAAAGAGTAGCTCTCAGTGTAAGTGACCACTTGTACAAAGAGCAGGCTGAGAGCAGGTATTTTGAAATCTGGCTCTTGGTGTAAACTAGTGTATAGAGAGGCTTTACACCAAAGTAAGTCACTTACACTGAGAGCAAGCATTTCAGAAACAAGGCAGGTTTACAGTGAGAACAACTCTTTTGGAATCTGGCCCATATTTGAAATCCTGATATTTGTGTCTGGCTTACCATATCTAATTTGTGTGCAGTTTTTTGCACAGATGTATGGCTTCCTACACTAGTACAATGTTGTTACTTTGTTGCAAGCTGATTTCCAACATTCTTGTACTCTTCCGTGGTTGCCCTGAGCACCACTGGAGATTTGTTTGCTACTCACTGGTACTGACAGGCAAAGTTATGGGGATTATTTTTCTAATCCAGAATCTAGCAGCTTTTGGGATTGGTCATTTGATCTCCCATTGTTTCATCATCTCTGGTATGTTGGATATTATTTTAGCTGTTAAAAAAATGAAACTTGAACATCTTACACACTTTTCTTTGGCTCTCAAGGATGCCCATTGAAATGTTTGCTCAAAAAACTAACATGCTGCTAGATGACATTGACCTTGTTTCCCTTGATTAAAAACATATCATTTATCTGATTTATTGGGCTGGTTTCTACAATGTGACTGACTTGTGAGATGCATTGAACTGACTTTTGTTGTGATTTCAGTATGAATGTCTAACAGATTAATAGTGGAACCTGAAGTGCTTTACTTACTTTGGCTGGCTTGTGTTAAGTGTCATCTGTTCAAATTAGGGAAATTTGTTTATTTTTTTTTACCTACTTTATATGTATTCATAGTGTTTGGTTTAATCAACAAGCAGTATGCATTTATAGCAGTTCTTCTTACCTATAGCACACATGTGTTAAATATTTTTCTGTATTACGATGTCTTGTTTAAATTCTAAACTACTTTGGAAGAAGCACTTAAATGAAACGGACTTGACTTGAAACGTTCTGTCTGTAGCTTTAGAATACTTTGTTTTCATTTTATTACTGACTGCCTTTGCATTTTTAATAATGCCCACCCAGAATGGATGACATCATGTTATTCAGGGATTATAAGGCTACTTACCTATAGTTCCATGCATCTTTATGCCAAGATCCCCTCCAGCACAACCCAGTGCTCTGCTCTATAAGGACAGTGAACGCATAACCCAGATGGAGCTGGAAGATTTTGTAACTATATACAAATATCCTAAACTACCTCTCCAACATGCACACTGCATGGCTGGAAAATTGTGTAACTTTATACAAATATCCTAAACTGTATCTCCAACATGCACACCAAAGTATAAGACCAAACTGGTAAATTTGGTGCCAAGAAAAATGTTTTGTTGCCTTGTCTGATATTACAGCAGGCCTCAACATTAGTCTGGGAAATTTCTTGGTCATCTCACACACAGTATGCAGTGGCTGTGGGAAAAACACATTTTGTTGTGTTTTACTGCACAAGGCTCATGGCCAGGATGTGTAAAATATTTCTATATGCACATTCCTTGATGAGATTATAGGCTTTAGGCTTCCTAGTACCACTTAATTGGTGCAAGGTGCAAAGCAGAGGCAGCTGTGTAGATTAAAGAGAGTCACACAGTAGTTATAATTCTATAATATTACATTCCTATATCAGGGTGTGTGGTCAGAAATCAGAAAATGTGACCATTAGCACAACAGTACAACAACTACTTTATACTGTATTTTCCACTACCATTTTTTGTTATGAAAGTTCATGTCTGCTTTCTAGCAATATTATAAAGAGCAATGAAAACCGGAGTTTGTAAAATAAGTTAATGTTTATATATGTATAACTAAATCATAAAAGGTGTGTCATGTTCATTTTTAAACATGATGGCTCAGTCCCAGATATAGTGTTGACATGAATCTGCACCATTTTAATATTATTTTATGTGATATGCATTAATTATGCTGCCTATTTGGCTATACAAATGATAAAGCATAAAACTAAAAAATGACTGCAGGCTGCTTCATTAAAACAAACAATTCAAGCACATTCATTTATATTGTTTTTTTTTTTTTTTTGCCAAGTAGTATCACTACATCAGTAATATCCATTTTGTAGAATAAGGTAATTAATTAATCCTTTAAGGTTACATATTATGCAAGTAAAAGCTAACAATGTTTTTGTTTTTTTATCTCTGAGAACTATTGTCTGTCGGGATTATTTAAAACATAGATAATGCTGCCTTGGCAAGACATTCTGTGATATGAGAACAACATATATTTTATCTTTCTGACTGGGGTAAATGCATTCCAATATAAGACCAAAGACCAGAGACAGATGCCTCAAATGACTGAATAAAAAGTTTAATTTAGTACAGATAAAATTATTTTGGCCATTTTGAAGTCTTTCAGCATCTCTTGGCATATTTTCCTTACCTGGAGAGAATCTATCTAATAACAATCCAGTGTGTGAGACATCAGGGCCAGTCAGCAATCAATGTAGTCTTTTCCGAGTTTCCTTGTTTTCTGAATGCACCAAGGTCTACTAATCTGGGGGGACTGTCATTCAATCTACAGTTCTATTATTGAGTGCTGAATGATCAAAGACAAACAAGGTAAATAATTTTCACTGGCAGTAGAGTTGTCTTTTTTTCTCCACTATTGTGTGACCTTACCCTAGGTGTATTTAAGTTCAGGGAGTGGGGGGACCCCATGCATGGTGGTACAGTTGGAGCTTGCCCTCTGCAAATAAAAGTTACAACCAAGGTTCAATAAAAGTTGTTTATCTTGTCTGACAATCTTTCAGCACTCTCTCATTCTTTTGATAAATCAACATGTATCCCTAGCCTGAAGGTAGACACTGCAGTAAACCTGCCCAATCCTGCATGTATGATAAGGAATCAGTGAAGAAGCAGTAATGCAAGTTAATGTAACTGAATGTGACTGCAGCACAATTGGCATTAATGAGCTAGCCATGGAATGTGTTCATCTACATGTGCTGTCAATGTATCCAACAATTACAAGGAGTCAGTCTGACCTCTGAGTATCTGTTGTTCTTTATTAGCATCCTGTTTTTCGATAAATGGTTTATTAGGTCACCATACATAAACAAAAATGTTGAAAAGTTAGTGAACCCTTTTATCTGGCAACAGCACTGATTGGATTCAGGCAGAAATCTCTAATAACACAGACGAATACTGCATTTTACAATCTCACTATACAATATAATTGTCTTCTGCACTGGTGACCCTGGAATCACAGAGTTCCCTGATACCATGGTATATCCCATTATGATTTTCTTTTTTATTTTATGATACCTTTTTATTTCACGATAAGCTTATTCCGAGCTGCAAAAAGAAAAACAAAGATAATGTATAATCTTAGCAATGAAAGTAATATTAGCAATGGCTATGTCAATGGAAGAGTAGACTGATTAAATGAATAAATATTGCAACTGGCAACTACCTCCAGTATTAAACAAGTTGATAAGCTAGGTGTGTTAGTCATGAATGTGAAGAAATCACTGTATGCGGATAAGGAACTGGCTGAATTCATTCATCAGAGAGGAAGAACTGTACCTACGTTGAATAACTGGATATTTAGTTTAGTGTTATGAAGAAGCGGGGAGGAAGTAAAGAATGAACCATGATGTAAACTATAGGTTCATAGGTTCATACTGGGCTATCTGCCCTAGGGCATTTATAAGCCTAGCCAGAATGTGTTTGGCTTTCACCAGCCATTTTAAATTTATTTTGCTATGCCCTTTTTATATACTGTGCCTCTGTCTAACAGTGACACAGAAGTGATACCAGGGTAAAACTCATCTCCCATCCACTCATCAAGATTCCTCTTGAAGAGAGTCAGTGAGGGGCTCTGCCTAACCTGGACTGGGATTTTATTCCAGAGTGAAGGGAGCCTCTGGGTTATGAATCTGTCCCTCCAGCATGTCCTATTTATTTCAGTGCTGAGGTTCAAGTCTCTTGGATTTGGATTTTCTGAGGTGCAGCATGTCCATTAATTCCGGGTTGGACATGGCTTTATACATCAGGCACAGATCGCCTCTAAACAGGCGGTATGCCACTGAGTAGAGCTGGAGTTTCTTTAACCGGGCAGCATATGGCATCTGTTTGAGCCCTTTGATCCTCTTGGTGAGGTACTTTTGGGGTCTTTCCAGTTGCTGCAGGTGTCTGGTAAGGTACATCCCAAAAGGGGCATTGTACTCAATTACGGGCCTGATGAGGGATGAGTAAAGGGGCACGATGACCTCCCCTGATCTAGATGTGAATCCCTTCATGATTAGGTGGGCTATATAAAATGTCTTTCTAACCACTTTGGCCTCACAATTCCATTAACCTTTATTTGGCTACTGTGTGACTCTGAGCAAGTCCCTTAAGACAATAGTCTCGGTCTGATTTTGAAAAAGGTCCATGTGGATCAATGATCTACACCAGTTAACAAATGCAAAATAAATAAATACATAACAACATTCAGATTTATAAGATTTTCTACTAGAAGGTTTGCTTTATGCACCTGGATGAAGCTTGGCTTTGATCTTGGAGAAAGGCTGTATTATTTAAACAACTAATTTGATTTGAAGACTTCCAGTGGCAAGATTTCAGTGTGTCTATGGTTGCTAACAGACTAAAATAATATGTATCCTTGGGGAGAATGTCAAGACAGCCCACTAAAGTTCCACACCATGCAAAACGTTGGTAGCAAAGAGAAGTTGTCGTTATACAGTATCAGTTGATAACCTTGCTACATATCATTAATCATTAAGCAAAATGGGGCATTACCCAAATTTATCCTGAAAGATCCTCTCCCATCTTTGGAAATATGTTCACACAGACATTAAAGTATACCAAATGTAGAGAAGTCAGCTGGGGCTCAGTAGGTAAAATAAATTAAATTATTTGCAAGTAGGAGTAGAGAGACTTCAGGACAACTCCTGTGTGGATTGGGTCCTGGGTCTGTTGAAGCAGTAAAGTGGAGTTCACGTAATCCAAGAAGGGTAAAAGTCAGTGTGGGAGGCAGATTTACCATAAGGATCATCATGAACAGTGTCTTTTTTGATAGGGTACTTCCCACGTCCATACTGGCCCTTCAGGCTTTTCAGCCCACGTGCACTTCAGGGTCAGATACATATCTTATATACTCTTAACATAGCATAAGTCTAGTAAATGTTTAGGCATAGCAAGGGGGCCATATTTTGAAACTGCATGACTATCATTGTAGATATGACTCCTAGTAAAATCTTCATCTTCAGTCTTGGAACCTTTTGGAAGAAAGGTGACATTTGATAAAGAATCTGATATGCATTGGGACAGTTTTCAAAAGACTTCCTACACCAAGAGCAAGTCTTCTGGAATCTGGTCCTTGTGTATGGCTGCTTTATAGAGTGGACTTACACCAGAGTAAGTCACCAATACACAGATCAAATCTTTTGGAATCTGGCAAAATCTGCTTTTTTTTCGCAATATAGCTAACCAAAATTATTCAAACTGACAATCAGTATGGAAACTATATATCTCAACCCACAAAACATTGAAAATAGGGTATAATGACTCTTGCAAAGTTACCCAAAAAATTCTGGACATCTAATTAGAATAAAATTTGCATGAAATCCTTTCCAGTTCACATATCCAATTTAAAAATACCTGCCAAATAGGGTTTCCACCTGTCAGGAAATGTTCCTGCCTGACTGTCAAGAAATCTAGAAATCAGGGTCTCCATCAGAAAATCCACTTATGTTAAGTATCTGAGAGCTAACACATTTTTGAAGTGTGTTTCCTAAAATGTTTACTGTTTCACTTAGATTTCCTATTTGCATTTGAATGCAATGTAAAAACAATCATTGTTGTGGCTTATGCTTGTATATGTACATGAGTGTGTGTGTGTGTGTGTGTGTGTGTGTGTGTGTGTGTGTGTGTGTGTGTGTGTGTGTGTGTGCGCGCGCGGGTGCACGCGCATGTGTGTGTGTGTGTGTGTGTGTGTGTGTGTGTATGGATTGCGGGTGTTGAAGTGTATGTAAGAGCAACAAGTTGGCCATGATGTTTTCCAATTTGCATCACTTTCAAACTTCAGTATTGTATGCAATAAGTGCCTATTTTTGGTGGTCTAGGCTTGATGTGTGAGAAAGGAACATATCACTGGCACAGTGACACAGTGAGATGTGGCTCCATCTGTGTGAAATCTGCATGTCCTTCCTACCTATATGTAGGTTTTATTCAGGATCTTTCATTTTTTTCAGTACCCTAAAGACATGTTAGCAGAAAGCATGTTATATGTGTGTGTGTGTGTGTGTGTGTGTGTGTGTGTGTGTGTGTGTGTGTGTGTGTGTGTGTGTGTGTGTGTGCGTAAATAATATTGGTGGGTGCATGCAAATCTTATGAGTAGTTTGAAAAAAACACATAAAATTCATCAGAGAACATCTAGATCTATAAATGGCTTAGTAGGGTCCTCAGCTGTGGGCTCCACCTAGTCTAAAACTGATCCTACTCAGGGGTGGGCACAGAGATTGCTATAGTTTGACTGGGGGCTAGGGATACTGTGGTAAATATTTCTTTAATTTTTCTCACATTCAAACTTCAGAAGTGTGTGGAGAAGGTCACCAGGCTTTGTGTGTTGGTTGGAGACAGTGTGGCCATTATTTATTTAAATTTCATTAAAATTACACCTGACAGGCATACACAGAATGTCATTATAGCTTTTCTATGGTCAGTGTGCTGTGTAGGAACAAGTAGGATGAATTACTGCAAGTGTTATATTTTTCCACTTTTTTCACAATTGAAATAAGATGTGTATATGTGTGGAAATCTTCAGGGGTAGGGGAAAGGAGGTATGCTGCATATGTACAGCTAACAGCAGTAATTTGAAATATGTTGTTCTCTGCTTATTATATCACTTTTGTCATAGTTTGACTTCAGAGAGATACAGATAGTGCCTGTTTTCTTCGGGTCAAAGGAGCCATGCTGGGTAAATGTAAGGCAACTTGAAATATATAATTATGTTCATTTGTTCTTTCACCCTAATTTAACACTGTAATGGTACATTGAAAATCACTATCTTTGCTTTTTTTACGGGGTTTGGGAGGAAGGCAGTCATTCCAAATATGATGTATGTAACCTCACAAGCATTTTATTCTCAGTTTATGGATAACTGCTACTCAGTTTTGTGGTATCTAATGTGTCATCAGCTGTAACTCAATATGTATGGATGGATTCACTTTATAATCTTGAAATACTGTAATCTCGACTTTCAGTTTCCCGAGACTATAAAGCCAAACAGTCACAATACCAAAATCCGAAAAGTGCAAAATTCAAAATCATGACTGTTAAATAAACCCTCCACCACACAAACAAACATACACACACCTTCCTTCCCACACTACAACAAACCAATAAAACACACATGTACACAACAATACAAACACCCACACCCCCGCTTCTTATATATACTAACTCTGAGGTCACACTAAAAAGACAAAGACAAATCCATCACTGTATACTCTATACTCCCCTTGCACAAACACACATCACATACTTACAGACACCACCACTCTCAACAGTTACACACACACACACACACACACATCCTTACCTACCTACCCTAAACTACACCTAAACTTCCCAACACACTCACGTACACTCAAGCCCCTACCCAAAACCCTTAAAAAACAGCACTTCCCTAAATCTCCATACATATCACACAACAGCAGGCAAACTAAATCCCACAGAACACTGCACCTTACCAACACAGTAAATCTCAAGTCGCTCACCACCACAACCGCAGAATTGACATTGCAAATTCGAGCAAGTGCAGTTTCGCTCAACTACACTTTGGGTACTTTTGTCTCAAGATACTGAAATTCAAGATTTCAGTATTTCGAGATAGTAAAGTGCTTCTGTGTGGCTATACCTTTAAGAAGCTATCCAAGGGCTTGCAAAAGTGTATGAATACTGACCATGTGTGAGCCTGACTGCCATTTTGTAGTCAGCTGTTGAGATGTAAGCATGTATGTATGTAAGCACTGTTTGTTAACTAGTTTGTTTGTATTTAATGATGCTGCTGTCCATGCTGATGTGTTTGTATGTATTAAAGCATCTGAGCAAAACCCAGGTATTCTTGTTTTATGTACTTGAGATGAACGAGCAACATCAGCTTTGAACATTAAACCTTGGACATAGCCCATTTTTTCATGAATGAAAAAAAAAAGAATTACTTTCTTTCCCTAGTCATGACTTTTTTGTTAATTGGACCCAAAGCTGTGGTAAAACATTCAGCAATGCACCTCAGAACAGTTAGTGTTCTCCAGATCCCCAGCATAATTCTTTCCTCCACAGTTATTATAGTACAGTTTTTGTCAGTTAGGATGTGTTGCAAGGATGTAGGAAAAAATGACTTAGTAATACAAGTAATGTGAAAGCTAAATAAAAATAGTTTGGACAGTATGAGAAGGTAGAGACAGGAGGAATGGTGTATGCCAGTGTGACAGTACAGAACAGGAGTGGAGCTTGCCATGTGCCAGTGTGACAGTACAGAACAGGAGTGGAGCTTGCCATATGCCAGCGTGACAGTACAGAACAGGGGTGGAGCTTGCTATGTGCCAGCGTGACAGTACAGAATAGGGGTGGAGCTTGCCATGTGCCAGTGTGACAGTACAGAACAGGGGTGGAGCTTGCCATGTGCCAGCGTGACAGTACAGAACAGGGGTTGAGCTTGCCATGTGCCAGCGTGACAGTACAGAACAGGGGTGGAGCTTGCCATGTGCCAGCGTGACAGTACAGAACAGGGGTGGAGCTTGCCATGTGCCAGCGTGACAGTACAGAACAGGGGTGGAGCTTGCCATAGAACAGTTATCCTATGGATCCATATCAGCTCAGGCTGCGCATGAAGTCACTATATGTGGCATATAAAAACTAGTACTTCTTGGTCTGGCTAAATGGTTTGTGGCTACCCTGAGACCACAGGTATGTTTTCCTTAAGAAGTAGCATGGCTTATCTATCAGAAAATGGAAGGATGCAAAGGTGGCAACCCTACTGCCAAACCTCATTAAACACTCACTTACTTTTCTGAAAACCATTGTTTGTTTCACAACTTGCCACTCCTCTTTGTAAACATTACTAACTATTTCTTGCATCCTTTTTTTTCTGCTGCCACTATAGTTTTCCTTAAAAACAAATGCAGGAAGTATTCAGGCTGTGACTGTCTATCCAATACTCAGACAAGTCAATTTCACCATACCTTTATGACCAGTGCACAGTTTGCATATATGTAAATGCACCTCCTTCTCATCCATGTCAACAAGAGGAAAAAGGTTAGCAATACAGCAAGTTGACTGGTGATTTAAAGTTGTTAGGTTATCTCAGGTACAAATAATAACATACTGTATCTGAAATGAAGAGCTCTTCCTTCTCTGAGTGAGGCACACAAACATGCATACACACACACGCACACACACACACACACACACACACACACACACACACACACACACACACACGCACACACACACATATGCACATAGACACGTGCACATGCATGTGCACACAAGTGCGCGCATGTACACGCACACACACACACACACACACACACACACACACACACACACACACACACACACACACACACACACACACACACACACATACACACACACGCACACACAAACAAAAAACTACACTCCTCCAAGCCCTCTTCACAGTCGATAATATACACAGACATCTGTGCAGTTACAGATACATTGTTTAAAGTGGCAGACAGTACCCCAGCAATACAAGGTTTTAGTGCCTGCTACACTTTTAGACCACTAGCTACACAGACAAGGACTAGTCATGGGAGATTTCATTTTTCCTCTATAGACTGGAAATCCTGAACAGCTTCAAATCTGCATGCACAGAGATTCCTGGATTTCATATATACAAGCACCCTTAACCAGATAGTGAATACACCTTCTAGAGGCTGCAACATAATGGACTTCATGCTTACTAATATGGGAGAATGCTGCACCCCCCTCCCAATGTTTCATCCTCCCTGGGAAGGTCTGACCATAAAGCTGTCTCCTTTGAAACCAAAAATCAACTCTGTAATCCCACTAAAACCTGTAACAGTTAGGAACTATTCCAAGGTAAATTACCTTTTATTAAGTGATGTTAAAATTCAATGCCCCTCCAAACCCAGAGAACACAGCAACCTATGCTGAATGGCTGTCAGAACCACGTCAATGGCTGAAGAGAGGCTGTTAGATCTATTAGAAATAAGCTTGGGACTGGCCCTAGAAACAAGCCACTCTAGTGGCATCCCAGATTAAACAGGATATACAACAAAAGGAAAAAAATTATGGCAAAAATCAGGAAGGGTAATTCCTATAAAAATAGAAACTTTCTCATCAAAGTAAATAAGCAACTAAGAGGGCTAATGAGGTCAAGCAAAGCCAATTTTGAGGTTAAGATAGCCTACCAGGTGAAAGATTATCACAAGGCCTTCTACAGCTATGTCAGAAACATCAAGAGCATCGCACAGTAATGTGCTTAACTAGTGCCTAATGATGCCATATTGACTGAGGCTGGTATTATAACAAACCTGTTAGCAGGCAAATTGAATTCCAACTTTAACCCCCACTCCCACTCACAATCACCCCCTGAAAAATACCCTCAAACATAACCCCTCCAGCCATAACTAGGGAGCATGTACTGGCTACACTCACTAACGCCAAGAACATGGTCTCAATGGGCCCCAATAACATTCCAGGATGCCTCCATGAATAATCTAAAATATGGCTTATCAGTACCCCTGGAATCATTATTTAACTACAGTCTTAAAACAGGCATTGTGACATGTTAATGGAGGACTGCAACAATCTTCCCTCTTCATAAGGGAGGGCCTTCAACAGTTCCTGGAAACTACTATCCATTAGTCTGGCTAGTCTTATTTGCAAAGCCATGGAAATTATCAGCAAGGACATAGGAGACCTCCAGACACTGGATCCATCCCAGTTTGGCTTTGTCAAAGGAAGGTCATGCTTACTGAATCTGGTGGACTTCTTTGAAAAGGTCACTAAAGGAACAGATGAGGGGAAAATGGTGCATACTGCCTACCTAGATCTGGCTAAAGCATTTGATACAATATCCCACTTGGACATTGTCAACAAACTTATGGAACTAGGTATAAATCCCTTTATAACATGCTAGATAGCTAACTGGCACACTAATAGTACCCAGGAGGTTAGAATTGGTGAGGCCACCTCTACAAAAAGGCTAGTCACCAGTAGGGTTCCCCCCAGGACTCTGTGCCGAGTCCACTCCTCTTTAGTGTCTACTTTCTTGGATGTCAAAGCCCTTTGGCTGACCAAGTTCACAGATGATTGCAAACTGGGAGCAGTCACTGAATCACCCCATGATGAGAAGACTTTTCAAGAAGGTCTCATACAGACACATGCTTGGTGCCAAAGCCATGGCTTAAGAGTCAATATCAAGAAATCCATTATAGTACTTTTTGGGAAGTTTACCACCCAAGGTAACTATGTAATCAATAAAACACCCTTAAAAGTTGATTCACTAGTCAGGGATCTGAGAAGTCATGTAGACAGTAATCTAGCCTTCCACCAGCATGCATCAAAGGCAGTAAGAAAGTCCTTATATGTTGCTCAACTTATAAGCAAGGTCATTGCATCTAATTCCAGATAGGTCATCATACCATTGTACCCAGCCCTCATCAGCCCCATCACAAAGTATAATGCCGCCTTCAGTATGCACCTGACCAGACACATGCAGCAACTGGAATGTCCACAAAGGTTCCTTACAAAAATAATACAGAGAGTAAACACAATGCTCTACCGTGTTCACCTCAAAGCCCTGTCTCTTTACTCAGCATCATACAGACTTCTGATAAGTGATCTTTGCCTCGCATACATGGCATCCCTGGACCCTGTTTTTATGAACCTTTTTCATATCCACAAATAAACAGCATCAGAACTAATACTGTAAAAGACCTAAATTTTACTTGTGACATAAATAGGACATGTTGGAGAGAGAGATATGTTTCTCAGAAAACTCCTGTTTTCAGGAACAGGGTCCCCACCAGATTCCCATTCAAAAAGTCGACTTACCAGAATGTCGGCTCGCATAACAGTGAGATGAGAACAGTGAATGCTTAAAACAGTGAACTCCTGGACTGGTGAATTTCCCCTCTAGATCGGCAAATTTTGCTTCTAGGAAATTCACCACTTGGCCACCACTTGACCTTTACTCCACTGTAGTGCGATCTCAAAGTTGGTATATTTAGGTAGGGGGGTGTGGGGGGCACAGACCTACAAATTTATGTATTTTGTTTTTCCACTCCAGTAGATTTAATGTGCGTAATACTATAGCACATAAATCTCACTGGAGTGAGGGGCTTCGCCCCCCACACATACCCCCAAGTTTATTAAAAGACTTCTTATTTCTCTCTATATAATCCTTTTGCTTATAGGGTACCATCATTTCAATTTATCCAGATGTTTTAGATTTTTATTACTGTAATAAAAGTGGATCCCATTCCTAAGTCAGGTTATGATTGGAGTTCATGAAATTGCTATTACTTCAGTCTTTGATATTAGTCTCTGCACCTGCAGTGTATGCAGAAGTGTCTCCTTTTGCAGTCCATACTGGGTTACATGTATTGGTAGTATATTTAAGCAAACTTGTAAATTCTTTTTTATTAGTTTTGTTGCCTCTACTGCTAATATTGGAAGCATATGAGTATCTTTACTCCAGATTGCTGTCATTTCTACTTTTTTATCTCTCAGTAGATAAGATACTATAATCACTAGATCTAGGAATTTCAATGATTAATGTTACATTTGTCTTTTTTCTTAGATGACTACTGTATCTGTTTTTCTTATATACATTTTTTTAACTCTTGATATTGGTTGATCCCATGTGATCAGAATGCCATCATTGTCAACGATGCTTTGCAGTTCATGTTTCCAATGCTTTCAGCTACCTGTATATTGTAATGTTTGCCATAATCCCTAATGCAACAGTCTTGACACTTAATTGTCTAATTCAGTTACAGACTTTCAGCCACTAGTGCATTGCTACCAGCATTGAGATATACAACAGTTTCCAATTCTGTTTTACAGAATCTGCATTTGTCTGTTTCTTCCACTTTTGCTATAGATTATGTAAACCAAAGTGTATGTAGACCATTAACGTGGAGCACCATTATTAACCTTTCATCTTTCAGTTTAAATTCACATTTCCTTAATCACTGATGTGTGAAATTGTGGTCAACATGTAGGAGCTCTCTATACTCAGCATCATATTTGATGGCTTTCCAATTTTCTTTTATTAAAAAACAAAAGCAGTACCACTAAAACCTTGCTCCAGCAAAACAGGTAGAACAGTAATAAACTACTACAAATAGCCAAACAATTATATTCCTTAACGCGAATTTATTAGGCAGCGTTTTCGCCTTGCTTAATAGCTTGGCTTCCTCAGAGGAATTTAAAAAACAAATTAACAAATTTCAAAGTACAACATAAATACAAAGTCAAAAGGAAGTGATGTCATTAAATTGCCTTTTAAAAAGGTACGTAATTATTAAAACATGGATAGTCACAACTCCCTACAAATACAACAATCCATATTATTATAAAAACTGTATGGCACTACATAAGAAACTTCTATTATTACTAAAATAAGTGTATTTATATTATATATGTGCATATACACCTAAAGGGTAAAAACCTTTTAATAAAGTGCCCTTTAGTAATAGATATAACAATAATATACAATTCATATACAGTCACTAGACTGTGATCCTAAATCGGCATGACACCGAAAAATTGTGTTCAAGGAATAAAAACCAAAGAATAAGAGTGACATGAAAATATTAAGCAGGATATTACGGCTGTAAGTATAAGAAAACAAAAAAAATAAATAAATAAATAAAACTAATCAACGTAAGTAACTTCTTAATTTTAAAACTGGCAAAATGTTACAGTTGTCATTTAATCCAGGAAAATGAAAAGCATCTGTCCTGAATTGCCACTCTAATTCCTTAATTTCCAACAGCAATGTGGTAGGGCCTCCTCTAGTCGATGATGTCATTTGATCAATCGCCATGAATGAAAAACTATGCCCTTGGTGGTCAATTATGTGTTTAGCCAGGGCGTTATTTTCATTTCTATTGTTCATGGCGTATATATGCTCATACATTCGATCACGCAATCTGCGGTCCGTCTTTCCAATGTAGAAAGACGGGCAGCAGTTGCATAAAGCAACATATACTACTGATTTACTTTCACAATTGAGGGGATGCCTAATGGTATACTTCCTACCCCTCACTGTGAATGTCTGACCAGACCTGGTTTTGTAACATCTATTACCACATTTAGCTTTGACTCCAGTGAAATTGTCACAATTATTCAGAAGAATTGGGATTTCATTTTAAGTAATCCTAACTTAGTGAAGAAATTTGGACATTTTCCTAAATTTGTTTTTAAGAGAAATAGGAATTTAAAAGAGTTATTGCAGAGGAATACTTCTGATAAATGTTTTAACAAAAAACTGGGTATGTACCCATGTGGTTTTTGTAATAGATGTTACAAAACCAGGTCTGGTCAGACATTCACAGTGAGGGGTAGGAAGTATACCATTAGGCATCCCCTCAATTGTGAAAGTAAATCAGTATATGTTGCTGCTGCCCGTCTTTCTACATTGAAAGACGGACCGCAGATTGCGTGATCGCCATGAACAATAGAAATGAAAATAACGCCCTGGCTAAACACATAATTGACCACCAAGGGCATAGTTTTTCATTCATGGCGATTGATCAAATGACATCATCGACTAGAGGAGGCCCTACCACATTGCTGTTGGAAATTAAGGAATTAGAGTGGCAATTCAGGACAGATGCTTTTCATTTTCCTGGATTAAATGACAACTGTAACATTTTGCCAGTTTTAAAATTAAGAAGTTACTTACGTTGATTAGTTTTATTTTTTGTTTTCTTATACTAACAGCCGTAATATCCTGCTTAATATTTTCATGTCACTCTTATTCTTTGGTTTTTATTCCTTTAACACAATTTTTCGGTGTCATGCCGATTTAGGATCACAGTCTAGTGACTGTATATGAATTGTATATTATTGTTATATCTATTACTAAAGGGCACTTTATTAAAAGGTTTTTACCCTTTAGGTGTATATGCATATATACAATATAAATACACTTATTTTAGTAATAATAGAAGTTTCTTATGTAGTGCCATACAGTTTTTATAATAATATGGATTGTTGTACTTGTAGGGAGTTGTGACTATCCATGTTTTAATAATTACGTACCTTTTTAAAAGGCAATTTAATGACATCACTTCCTTTTGACTTTGTATTTATGTTGTACTTTGAAATTTGTTAATTTGTTTTTTAAATTCCTCTGAGGAAGCTATTAAGCAAGGTAAAAACTAATAAATAATAAATTATGAATATAATTGTTTGGCTATTTGTAGTAGTTTATTACTGTTCTACCTGTTTTGCTGGAGCAAGGTTTTCGTGGTACTGCTTTTGTTTTTTACCAGTTTGTCGTATTTTGTGGTTTTTACCAATTTTTTTTATTCTCATCCTTTTCTTTATATTATTTATTTTGTTATTTGGAATTTCAGTCTGGTTCTTGTCTACTTTTGGTTTCATTTCCATTTCCACTCCTTCCTAAAATGTTTCTGATAAACCAAGCAAAGCTGTGATCCTAGACATTTTTATTCTTTAGAACTTTCACTATTGTTGGATCTGTTAAGGTCAGCAAATATATATGCAGTCCCATAATAGCAGACCTCTTTCAGAACAAGGGATGTATAATGCTAGTATTCAAATTTTTTATATATTATTTGATAAAGATGAAGCATTCTACTTGTTTTCTTTTTCAACTGATTTAATGCTGTTTAGGACCAGTCAATCACACAAAAGATGTCAGAATAGGAAGAATAAATTGACTTATAGCTTGAACTCTGTTCCTAGATGTCATGGCAGTTTTGATATTAGCTTTAGTTTTCTGATATATTCCTTACTAAGCTTTATTCTCATTTGTTTATGTTTTATTGCTCACCTTTTCTATATTCCCAAATATTTATACACTACTTCCTGTTCATGTTTCTTTATATCACTTCCATTTTCTAGGTTATTTTCTCAATGCTGCTGCTTTCCTTTTATAAAAGTTGCTATTTCATATTTAACAAAACCAAATTCTATTCTTACATCATCTGAAAAAAATGTAACCATTTATCATTGTGTTTGCCTCATTGTCTTGGAAAGAATGTTTTCTTCTAACACTGATACTTCTTGTCTTCTTGTCTAAGTTGCTTTATAGTTTTTTTTTTGTATTTGATGCTTCCATGGTGGTATTTTACTTGTTTCCTTCCTTAACTTTGTTACTCTACATTTTTTAAAGTAATACTTTATATGTTATTAGTTTAGCTGCACAGTGGTATATCCTATTTATTTCCCTTATATCATGTGAATTTCTTTTAAGGTCTCAATTATTGTGTTCATCTGTTTTATAAGTGTGATAAAATCTGGGGGGTGTTATTTATTTTCTGTAATATATTTCTTTTATCTATCATAATATATCTGTCCGTCTCTATTAAATCAACACAGCTTTCCCTTAAATAATTTTCTTCTGAAATGTTTCCATCCTCTTTGCTCTGTGGCTCTGACTCATTCTCATGTTCCATACTGGTTCATCTGCTGCTCCTCCATCTTTGGCTTTATTGGCCCATCATGTTCCAATATTGTTTGTGTCAGAGTTTTCATTGTTCCCCTCTCTTTCCCTTGTTGTGCAGTTCTAACTAGACTTTTGTGTGAGTCTCCTACAGAAGTTTCTGGAACATCTCCCTGTAGTATATCTTCTTCAGATATATCCATCTTCATCTGCTGCTCTTATATCTGGAGACTCATCGGCCCATCAGTTTACAATGTTGCCTGTGCTGAGTTTCAACATTCCTTCACTTCACACACAGTTTATCACTTCAGTTTCTATTTGTTTAATATCAACTGCAGTAAACTTCTTATTGTAAATTACATTCCACCTTTGTGTGTTTTTTATTGAGAAATATACAGTTTTATTTATTTATTTTACATTTATTTACTGGGAAAGTCTGACTGGGCATCTAACTCCTATTCAGCAGAGGCCCAGGGAGAAAAGCTCCATCATGAATAACAGTTACAAATCTGAACAAGTGCATCACATGTAGATCAACATTTAGACACATATAAAACACATATATGAAAGTACACAGGTTGTTGAAGCACACCATGAATCCATCTATCTGAACCCCCTTTTCCCATTGCACATGGGGTTGGGGTGTCACGTCGACAGTGACAATCATCTAGAAACAAGGTTTACAGTGCAGATGGCTACCCCCCCACACACACAGAAACACACACAAACACACGTGTGCGCGCACACACACGCCCGCGCGCACGGACACACACACACACACACACACACACACACACACACACACACACACACACACACACACACACACACACACACCTATGGCCAATTTAGACTGTCCAATTTATCTACTGCATGCCATTTGAATGTGGGAGGAAACCAGAGCACCCACAGGAAATCCAAACAACCACAGATGGGACATGCACACTCCCCACAGAAGGCACCCCAGCCAAGAATTGAACCACAGAACCTGTTGCTGTGAGGTACAATGCTATCTAATGCACTACTGTACCACCATGAATAATGGTATTGATGGAATAGCCATATTTGGATGTTTTTGCTTGGATTTTTCTTCAAATATTTTTGAAGCTGCATTTTTTGTATTGATTACTTTGGCTTTCTTCTCTGCATAAATATTGCACTTTATCAGACCTCTTTCTTTCTCATGTCCATAAGGACATAGCTCCATAATGAAGAGATAAGATCAAATATCTAGAACTACATCATTTCTTGAACTATGCCAAAAGAAAATACAATACATCCTATATAATCTTGAGAAATGTTCTACAATAACCACAACAATTAAAAAATATACTTCTAATAGAACTCATATCTCAAAATCTAAATCTAATAACTTCAGCAATGTAGACAATCAATTTGAAGACTTATTTTATGCAGTATACACTGAAAACACTATGGAATTCCATTCCCTTAGAACTGTGAGATGGAAACAAGACAAAAGTTTCAACAGAAACTCCTGTATTACTTAACAGTCACATGATACGGCTCCTGTTGCAAGACATGACCAAAGTTCGCTACAAACTAATAAAGAATTCAAATATTGAAGTATAACTATAATCCCATCCCTCTTCCCTAAACCTTCTTCCTTAATTAATATCTCTATCAGTTGCATGTCTGTCTCTAAATTGCATTAATCCTCTGTTGACACATACATTTTTAACTTTTCTCTCTGCTCATTAGTAAGCAATTCTGACATATCTAAAAATAAAGTAAGGTAATTTGGTTCTCTGTAACTGCTTCCATGGCTCAACATAGTAATAAAGTGAAACTTCCATTCCAGTGCACTGGGTATAGGATTATAATCTATAGAGAGTCGGATAATGTTGTGCAATTTTGTTTTCAATGAGTAGCTGAAGTTTATTACACTGAATATCTTTTTGAGCTTTGGGCTGAGAACTTCAGTGTCATACCTGCTCAATACTCCGGTAGACTGTCACTAAGCTGTCCACAGGTTTGAATCCTGTCACATGCATTTTTTTTTAAGTTCATGTCCACTGCTAAGATAACCTGAAATATGTGATATTGATACATATCCTGTGAAAGTCATGTGGCCTGTTGTGAAGATAGGTGAAGGCTGCCAGCCTGGCCCAATAGAATTTTGTGGGTAATTCTGTCATTTGTAAATATTAATGTAAGCCACATGCTTGTCTCTTTGCTAAATATTGAACTTCAAAATAATATAACCACACTGCACTCTGCTGGAGAGAAGCTGATAAGTCAAGCATGGGAACATTTTTTTATCTAAAACTCTGAGCTGAGATGTCTAGAAGGAGGCATTCTGCCTATTGATTTGAGGCCAGAGTTAATGGCTAGAATTAGCACGTATAATTTATTTTATTGCTCTGGCTTCCTGACCAGCTGCAAGATCAGAAGGGTTATTTAGCTTCTGTTAGCCTGGGAACCAGAGAGAAATGATGTAATCTGAAATGAATCAGTGGTACTGTGTTATCAATTAAAGGACAGAAAGAATCAGGGCATTAGAGCATTTGTCTTGAGAACATCCAACTCACCACTCTGCCTGTGTCTGTATGTAAGTAGGATCTTAGACTTTAATGTTTCTCTTAGAAATTGCTAGGAAATAGGAATATTAGACTGTTTTTTTCCTGT
This sequence comes from Protopterus annectens, assembly GCF_019279795.1. Taxonomy (NCBI): domain Eukaryota; kingdom Metazoa; phylum Chordata; order Ceratodontiformes; family Protopteridae; genus Protopterus; species Protopterus annectens. Next base: position 279,326,486 of record NC_056740.1, read on the forward strand.
GTTTCTCTTAGAAATAGCTAGGAAATAGGAAGATTAGACTAAGTGTTTTTCTGTGTTGATGTCAGAACTATTCTACTATATTATTTTAAGCATTTTCCTGTGATCTCTGAACTCTTGACTAGCACTGTGTAGTAAGAAGTATTGTCTTGTGTTTTTATTATTTATTATTAAATATTTTTAAACCTTTCAACTGTGGCTGTTTTGTGTAGAGATAATTTAAGCTCTAAGAGTACATTGCATGTGTATAGTGATACTGGCCAAGCCACTCCAAATAAGCCTTGACTGTTCAGTTACACTTACCATTTGGATAATAATATTGTACAGTATAATTTGGCAGCCTTTCATAAGGGCCTTTTGATTAGCTGATAAATATTAGTGGGTGGTGGCAAGTGGTACTACTGTATAGTCTGGGTAAAAAGGGGCGCATCTGGAGAACCTGTGCCAGCCTTCCCCAGGAATGGCTGTGTGGTTATATATAACTCTTATCTCAAGGTGTGTGTGTGTGTGTGTGTGTGTGTGTGTGTGTGTGTGTGTGTGTGTGTGTGTGTGTGTGTGTGTGTGTGTCAACTATTTGGGCAGGGACAATAAGCACTGGTTGGACAGAGATGGTGCTAGAGGTTTTAGCTTGCCCACTAGGCTGAGATCTGGACCCTATAACTGTGACAGTGGTGAGTCTTATTGGGGAACTGGAGAGAAAGGGGGAAACCAGCCCCAGACTGAATGTGATCACTGTGTGCTCTTAAGGGAAATTGTATTTTACTGTGTGTGTATTTATTATCCTTTCCCAATATGGATGTCCCTCACTGGTGTTAGCAGTGAGGATTGAGGCTCCTTGATTGCTGGGCCAGTGCATGGGCATCACATATTAATTGTTTGGCAGTGGTGGGATATCCACACTGCATTTTAATTGGTTGGCAAATACTAATTGGCTTGTAATTGTATGGGTAGTGTGAATTCCTGTAGCTTGTGTACAGTGAACACTGAAGGTGTTTTTGTACTGTAAATCAGCCATGCTATGAATACTCAGAGTTCAGATCACAATTGTTTTATTTCTTTTGTTAGCTTAGTTAGTCAGGGAGAGCAGGCAGAATGTCAGCAGAAGAGTATGGAAAGCTGAAAAGGAACCAGCTGGCTGAGATGTGCCAGGCTAGTGGACTGGTGCATGGACACCTGACTAAGGCAGACACGATTGCAGCTTTGGTCACAGCTGCATCAGAAAACAGCAACCAGGAGGACAATCAGACTGGCAGTGAAGATGTGCCACACTCAGAGAATAGACAGCTCAACCTTTCTGCAGAGGACTTAAGAATCCATCTGGAGCTAAAGAGACTTGAATTGGAGCCAGACATTTAGAAATAGAAGCAGCTGAGAGACTGAGGCATCTAGAGAGTGAGAACAAGGAAAAATGGCGACATTTTCAGGCTGAGGAGAATGAGTAATTGCTATGCCTGGAATCTGAGGAAAAGGACCGGCAGAGGCAGCATGAAAAGGAGATGCTGACTCTTCGCCAGAGTCATGGGGGTAATGGGGAAGGGAGCAACTGGATCCCAGAAGCACAAAATGTCAGTACATTTCTTCCACAGTTTACAGAAGGGTATAATTTTTTTAGTTTCATTCATATGTGTGAGAGGGTATGTAAACAGTATGATATTGACCAAAGGCTCTGGATACAGCTCCTGACCCCATTAATCCATGGTAAAGCTGTAACTGTGTTGTCTAAAATGTCTGATGTTGACTGTTGTAATTATACTACTGTTAAGAACTGTTTGTTAGAATTTTATAAGCTAACACCTGAAACATATAGGAAGAAGTTTCGTGATCATAGACGAAAGGTAGATAAATGTGTGTGTGAATATGTTGCTGAACTGAGCACTTATTTTCATAGGTGGGTGAGTGGATGTCAGGTCACCACTTTTGAAGAGCTGGCAGACCTTTTGGTGAGGGAACAAGCCCTTAGCACTTTGCCTGAGGACATAAGGATCTGGTTAGCTGATAGACAATGTGCTACTTCAGATGAGTTGGGGAAGAAGGGACACCTATACCTAGCAAGCAGGGCATCCCTGCACAGGAAAGGGACCCCCAGTACTGCTCATTGGTCTAAAGGAACCCATGGTGGGCATTACAGACTACCCCAGCAGAATCTGCCAGTAGCAGAGGAAACCATTAGTCCAGGTACAAGTCCAGGACCTTGGGTTAAATGTTTTTAATGCAACCAGTGGGGCCATGTGGCATACAGATGTCCACGGAGGCAAAGTGGGGAACAAAAGGGTGAGAGAGCCAGTAAGTGGGAAAGACAAAATGCCAATAGTAGGTTGCCTTGGACAACAGGGGTACCAAACTACCATCCCGTAGATGTCCTGATAGGGAAGGATTTTGATGAGGCATTACCATGTGTTTATGCAGTTACATACAGTCAGGCTAGGAGACAAGCATGTGGGTCTGGTAGCCTGGGGGAGACCCAGACATACTGCATACTTGCAGCTATGACTGGTGATGTGGTTACTTCAGGGAAGGAGCTACTCTGTAGCAGTGAGACTGAAGGTGAGCCACAGCTGCTTGTGGGTACTGATGTTCCCTTGGACAGAGTGACTACAAAGGTAGAGGTGAGTAGTAGTACCTAGGCTCACAGTGAGACACCACTGTCAGAGGATGCCAGACTTCCTGTGGAAAAGGAGCTGGGGAGGGTTACAAAGAGACAGTTGGGACAGGCTAAGCTCTCAGACCCTACATTGCAAGGCCTGAGGAAGGTACCTAGTGAGGCACCTGATTCTCAAGGGAAGGGGGGATCTGTATACTGGGACAAAGGGTTACTGCATAGAGAGTGGACCCCTGAGGGAGGGCTAGAAGGTGAGAGGGTACAGCAGTTGGTATTGCCTAGATCCTACCATCTGTCACTTCTAGCCATAGCCCATGATATTCCCTTTGCAGGTCATATGGGCATAAAACATACAAAGAGACATATTATGCAGAACTTCTATTGGCCTGGAATTTCCACAGTATACAGGATACTGCAGAAATCACTGTGGTGTTGGTGCTGCGGTAGCGTTGTCGCCTCACAGTTAGATGTTGCCCGTTCGATTCTCAGTTAGAGCGTCTTCTGTGTGGCGACATGTGTGAATGGGCGTTCCTTTGCTGAATGTTGTGCATTAGGCCCAGCAAGCCAGTATGTAAAAATCTACTGCCAATCATTAGCGGACCGGAGTTCCTCTGTGGTGACCCCTAAGCGGGAAAAGCTGAAAGACACAAACAAACAAACAGGATACTGCAGAACATAGGAGCAGTGCCAAAATGTAAGCAAGGCAAGAGACAAGGTGAGAGCTCCTTTGATGCCTTTGCCTGTGATTGGGGAGCCATTTCAGAGGGCAGCTATGGATATTGTGGGGCCTCTGAGTACCCTAGGTTCCAAAGGGAAAAAGTATACCCTAGTGGTAGTAGATTATGCTACAAGATACATTGAGGCAGTGACTCTGTCCGCCATTGAGGCAGAAAAGGTGGCAAATGCTTTGTTAGAGATTTTCAGCAGGGTAGGTGTCTCAAAAGAAATACTGACTGACAGAGGTGCCAGTTTCATGTCAGACCTGCTGGCTTGTCTGTGGAAGTACTGTGAGGTGAAGCACCTGAGGACCACCCCCTACCATCCCTAGACTAAAGGTCTTGTTGAGAGGTAAACTCTACAATCAAGTCCATACTACGGGCATTTGCAGACCAGCTTAAAAGGGAGTGGGACAAATATTTGCCCCATCTGTTGTTTGCATACAGAGAGGCTCCCCAGGAATCCACAGGTTTTTCACCCTTTGAGTTGCTGTATGGGCATAGGGTGATGGGACCTCTAGATTTAATTTGAGATGAGTGGGAAAGTGAGTGTAAATCTCACCAGGAGTCTGTTGTGGCATATGTCGTAAATCTCAGGACAAGGCTCAGAGAACTCATGGGTTTAGCCCAGGAAAACCTGTCAGAAGCCCAGCAGCAGAAAAAGGTCTGGTATGACAGGAATGCTCGAGCTAGAGAGTATGATGTAGGGCAGCAGGTAATGGTTCTCATTCCTGTCAGACACAACAAGCTGCAAGCAACCTGGTAGAGACCCTACAATGTAGTAAAAAAGGTAAGTGATGTTAACTACATGGTAGAACTGCTAGGCAGGAGGCAGGGGCACAAGTTGCACCATGTTAACATGATGAAACCTTACCATGATAAGGAGGCCCTTGTGCTGAGTATTTGCAGTAGCTTGCAGGAGGAATCTGAGGGAGATCTGGTGACTGATCTCCTCAGTGAGGCTCGGACTGACACCTTAGTGTAAGGGGTAGCAATGTCCCAGCAGCTGTCTCCTACCCAAGTTCAAGAAATGCGAGCAGTGTTATAGGAGTTTGGGGACATGTTCACTGGGAAACCAGGTGGATACAGGACCCCAAAGGCCTATTAGGCAGACCCTTATAGGGTGCCTGAGAGAGTCAAAACGACTCTGAGGGAGGAGATACAGGCGATGGAACTAGGAGTAATTCAAGAGTCCAACAGTCCCTGGCCCTTGCCAGTGGTGCTGGTGCCAAATAAGGATGGCAGCACCAGGTTCTGTGTGGACTACAGGAAATTAAATAGTGACACAGAGTCAGATGCTTACCCCATGCCTAGGACAAATGAGACCCTACAGCAGCTTGGTGAGGCCAAGTATCTTACAACTATTGATCTTACCAAGGGTTACGGGCAGGTGCCCTTGACTCCCAGTGCTAGAGAGAAGTCAGCCTTTGTAACTTCGTTTGGCTTGTATGAGTTCACAAAGATGCACTTTGGGATGAAAAATATCCCAGTAACATTCCAGAGGCTGGTAGATCATATCCTAGCAGGAACAGGAGAGTTTGCCCTTGCTTGCCTAGATGATATTGCCATCTACAGACATTCCTGGCAAGACCACCTTCAGCATGTCAGGGAGGTGCTGGGCAGACTACAGAGGGCAGGGTTGACTATTAAGCCCAGCAAATTTCAGATGAGTATGGTAGAGGTCTCCTACCTGAAACATAGAGTGGGGAGTGGTAAGATCTGGCCCGAACCTGCCAAAGTGGAAGCTATTTGGGCATGGCCTGCACCTGTTACCAAAAAGCAGGTGAGGGCATTCTTAGGGACAGCAGGGTACTACAGAAAGTTTGCCCTCAGTCATAGTACCATAGCTGCTCCCCTCACAGACCTGACAATGAAGAACTGGCCAGATAAGTTAGTGTGGACCACAGCATGTGAGTAGGCATTCCAGAGGCTTAAAAAAGCTTTGGGAGGACACCCTTTGTTAACAAGTCCAGATTACAGCAAATAATTTGTTTTGCAGCTGGATGCTTCGAATCATGAGGTGGGGGCACTACTTAGCCAGATTTCTTCAGAGGGAGAAGAGCTCCCAGTGGTTTATCTCAGTTGTAGGCTCCAACCCAGGGAGGAATGCTATGCAGCTATAGAAAAGGAATGTCTAGCCATAGTGTGGGCACTGCAGAAACTTCAGCCTTATCTGTATGGAAGAAGATTCACTGTAGTGACAGATCACAACCCCTAACATGGTTAAACAGAGTCAGCCAGCAAAATGCCAAGTTGCTAAAATAGAGCCTAGGGTTGCAAGCATATGATATGCCAGTGCAGCACCGCAGTGGGATTAGCAATGCCAACTCAGATGGGCACTCAAGACAGGCAATGTGGTAAGGTATACTCAGATAGACCTAACCCTCTCAAGCAGCATTTCTCAAGGTCACTTGCAAAACTAGCTTGAGTTCTCCAGGAGGGTGTGAATATAGATGAAGGCTGCCAGCCTGGCCAGTTAGAATTTTGTGGATAATTCCATCATTTGTAAATATTAATGTAAGCCTCATGCTTGTCTCTTTGCTAAATGTTGAACTTCAAAAAATGTAGCCACATTGCACTCTGCTGAAGGAAAGCTGATAAGTCAAGCATGGTAAAATTATTTGATCTAAAACTCGGAGCCAAGATGTCTAGAGGGTGGCATTCTGACTATTGTTTTGAGGCCAGAGTTAATGGCTAGAATTTACATGTATAATTTATTTTATTGCTCTGGCTTCTTGACCAGCTGCAAGATCAAAATGGATATTACCCTCTCAGTTTCTGTTAGCCTGGGAACCAGAAAGAAATGATGTAATCTGAAATGAATCAGTGGTACTGTGTTATCAATTTAAGGACAGAAAGAATCAGGGCACTAGAGCATTTGTCTTGAGAACATCCAACTCACCACTCTGCCTGTGTTTGTATGTAATTTGGATCTTAGACTTTAATGTTTCTCCTAGAAATAGCTAGGAAATATGAATATTACACTGTGTTTTTCTGTTGATGTTAGAACTTATCTACTGTATTATTTTAAGCATTTTCCTATGATCTCTGAACTCTTGACTACACTGTGTAGTAAGAAGTATTGTCTTGTGTTTTTATTTATTACTAAGTATTTTTAAACCTTTCAACTGTGGCTGTTTTGTGTAGAGATAATTTAAGCTCTAAGAGTACATTGCATGTATATAGTGATACTGGCCAAGCCACTCCAAATAAGCCTTGACTGTTCAGTTACATTTACCATTTGGATAATAATATTGTACAGTATAATTGGACACCCTTTCATAAGGGCCTTTTGAGTAGCTGATAAATATTAGTGGGTGGTGGCAAGTGGTACTACCATATAGTCTGGATAAAAATGGGCACAGCTGGAGAACCTGTGCCAGCCTTCCCCAGGAGTGTCTGTGTGGTTATATATAACTCATCTCAAAGTGTGTGTGTGTCAGCTACTTGGGCAGGGACAGGAACCACTGGTTGGACAGAGATGGTGCTGGCTGTTTTAGCTTGCCCACTAGGCTGAGATCTGGACCCTATAGCTGTGCCAGTGGGGAGTCTTATTGGGGACCTGGAGAGAAAGGGAAAAACCAGCCCAAGACTGACTGTGATTTCTGTATGCGCTTAAGGGATATTGTACTTTACTGTGTGTGTGTATTTATTATCCTTTCCCAATATGGGTGTCCCTCACTGGTGTTAGTAGTGAGGATTGAGACTCCTTGATTGCTGGGCCATTGCACGGGTGTCACACATGTGCAGTGAATATATAGCTTTGTGACATTTAACATAGTGGAAAATTACATAAGCACAACACACAAACATGCAAAAAGGTCAGAGAGATAAAAATAACAAAACTTTTTATGTTCAAACATTGCATGACACTTGGCATAGAGCAATAATTATCAACCAGGGTGGGCAATTATAAATGATAAATCACATCTTATAGCAAAAACAGAAGAAAAATTTTTCAGCCATGCTAACAATTTGGTGACGATCATATGAGGGAGCTTAAACATAAATAAACTTAATTCAACATCATAGTGAATCTGTGCCAGGGAGGAGTTAAAATTAAATTTGTATGGGCTACTGGATTCCCAAAGAAAGTGAGAAGGTAAAAAATATGCTTACATTTTGAATTATTTAAGAGTCTGAAAGTTCTTTAAACAGTTTGATTGTCTTGGACCCGACATCAGACAGTTCTATACAAAAGTGTAATACTGTCTGAAAAACAAATGAGGCATCTATGTTTTGATATTTTTGCAGTGCCTAGAGTGGATGAGCTTATGGATTGGCTAGCCAAAGTAAGGAGACCACACTGGATGTATTCAGGTTGTGTATCATAAATAGCCATTATGGATGGGGTGGATTATCCAATCCTCATTATCCAGTCTGATAAATATAGAACCAGAGAGGTTCCATGCTGGGATGCAAAACCTGGGGCATAATGGATGTTGTATAGTGAAAATATATTGTTGTTGTGCTGTTCAGATGTTACAATTCTACTTTCTGGTGTGATTTGCTATATAAATGGTGGGTTGCCTTCATCCTGTGATCGTGGAGAGCATGCCTGCTGTTAAGGCACATGACAGCATACATTATTTGAGGAAAACTCCTCTATAAGGATATTCAAAAGAGAAGACTGCAATCCTATGCTTCAGACACATTTTTATAAGTGCATAAGTTCATAGGTAGGTACTAGGCTATCTGCCCAAAGCCATTTATAAGCCTAGCCAGAATGTGTTGGCTTTCACCACCCCCTTAGATTAGTTCCCTGTGCCTCTGTCCAGCAGAGCCACTGAAGTGATCCCCGGGGTAAACTTTCTGTTTCCCATCCACTTGTCAAGGTTTCTCTTAAAGAGTGTTAGCGAGGAACTCTGCCTAATGTATATTGGAATCTTGTTCCAAAGCATGGGAAGTCCCTGGGACAGGAATCCATCCCTCCAGCACATCCTATTTATTGTTGTGGTGAGGTTTATATCCCTAGAGTATGTGGCTCAAGGGGATATGGTTTTCTTTAGGTGGAGCATGTCCATCAGTTCTGAGTTGGACATGGCCTTGTATGTCAGGCAGAGATCACCTCTGAGTAGGTGGTATGCAACCAAGTACAGCTGGAGCTTCTTCAGTCAAGCTGCATAGGGCATCTGTTTGAGGCCAGTGATCCTCTTGCTGAGGCACGTCTGTGGTCTTTCCAGCTGTTGCAGGTAGGGTCCAGTGTTTGGAGGTTCCCAATGTCTCTGTTAATGAGTTTCATGATGATCTGCTCCATAGCCTTGCAGAACAAGCTAGTCAGGCTTATAGGGCGATAGTTCCTGGGGTCTGTTGTGGCTTCACCTTTGTGGAGCAGAATAACCATTGCCATGCCCCACTCTATGGGTACGTAGCCTGTGGAAAGGCTGAGTTTGAACAGTGTGTTAAGGTGGGAGGTTAGTTCGTCTTTGAGCCCATGTAGGATGCAACCTTGGACACTGTCCAGTCCCATTGATGCTGTGTTTTTGGCTTTGGAGAGGGTTGCTTTAACCTGAGTGTCTGTGATTTCAGGGGCTCTACATTTTTCTGGTATGGTCATGTGCCCTTTTGGGGGGGGTGAGAGGAGGGTGAAGTTTGCACTGAACCTGTCTGCCAGGATGTTGGCGATATCAGTCGGTTCAGTGTATTTTGTGCCATTCTGCACTAACTCCGAGCAGATCTGAGCATTGTCACTTAGATTCTTAACATAGCTAAATAATGCCTTGTGGTTATATTTGGAGTTCTTGGCAATTTTTCTTTTGAAGCTCGCCTTGGATGATTTTATGAGGGATCATAGTTTCTTGCTGATACTGATCAGGGATGTCTTCCCTTCTTAGGAGTTTACTCTTTTCTGTACTAGTTTCCTCCTTCTATTGTATAGCTTGTTTATGGCAGGGGTCCACCAGACTGGTTTCCTTTTCTTGGGGGAGTGAGTCTTGGTTTTGCTTGGAATAGTACGATCCATGCATTCTTGTAGGTGCCCATAAAATGCATTAGTAAAGGATTTTGCAGCTTGGACAGCATTATCCTTTAGCATGGGGGCTTTGAAACTTTCCACCTCGGGCTTAAGTAATGTGAAGTTTGCTTTTGAAAAGGTTTTCATGGTGGTTTCCTTGTCCAGGGGTGGGGGTGGGGAATGTGGATATCCAAAGTGATTTGTTTATGGTCAAATCTAACCAGTGAGGGATTGACCGCCAGTGTGGATCACCAGTTGCCCATGTTGGTGATGACCAGGTCCAATATGTTGTCACCTCTGGTGGGAGTGTTGACCAGTTGATCCAGGGTGTTTGAGTTTATAAATTCTAGGAAATGTTGGGCAAGGGAGTTAGTACTTGAGTGGTTCTCCCAGTTGTTTGGGTAATTGAAATTGCCCAATATTAGGGTGTTTGGTAGGACCTTTATGTTTCCCAGTGTTTCCAGAAACATGGAATGGGGGTCCTGGGACATGGTGGGTGATCTGTAGCAAGCTACAATTTGAACTGCAGTTTTGCCCATTGTTAGTTGCATGTGGATGATCTCTGAAGCATTGTGTTGTGCCACTAACCTGGAGGTGTGGGTATCCTTGATGAATATGGATATGCCCCCGCATTTTGTATTTCAGTCCTAGTTCTATGGCCGAAATGTATGGTATGAGTTGTAACCTGGTAGTGCTGGTGTGCTGTCTGGAGCCTTAAACCAGGTTTCTGTTACTGCACATATATCGATTTTCTCCATACTGAGGAGTGCCTTGAGTGCATGCATTTTGAGATTTAGATTTCTGGCACTGAGTAGCATTACCCTCAATTTTTTGTTACTTGTGCTATTTACGCCGGTGGGTTTGTCTTTTGAGCCTTGCCTAAAAAAGGCACTATGGGGTGGCAAGAGCCTTGGCCAGCATTTGAAAACCTAAGGGTGACAGGTGCATGCCGTCTCTAGGGAAGAAGCGTGGCTTGTCGAGCATATCATCCCAGATGGACAGACACTGGATTCCCTTTGAATGACACCAGAAACTTAGCCAGTTGTTGAAATTGATAATTTTTTCTTTATACCATGGTATCATTCTTGGTGAGGGCAGGATGCTTCTCAGTGTCAGGGTCATACTGACCTGGGCTACGTGATCAGAGAGCTCTTCCATGTCTCTTTTCATGTAGTCCAGGGAGGTATGACTCAGGACATTCACACCAACATGGACAATGACAGAGTCGTATTTGTACTTGTTCTGGAGTGACGTCAGTGCTTGTGTTATGTGGCGGATCCTGGCACCTGACAGGCAGCTAACAGTAACCTTCTCCTTATTCAGCCTAGTGAGTGGGACATCAGTGTGCCTGACTATAGAGTCTCCTATTACTAGTATGTTGGGTATGTAATTTTGCCTTAAGGGCTGTGATTGTGTGGCACACTAGTTTTGTGAAGTATGTGTTTCATGGTTTGTGTTGGGGGGTGGAGGTTGCTTGGATGTCTGCTTTGAAGGTCTCTCTTGCTTTTGCAGATTTTTATTTAGAGCCTCTGAGTATGTTTTTGTGTATTTATGTGTGTCTTTTGCCAGTGCTGGTTTAATGGGTCTATATGAGACTGGTGGTGCAATGCAAGTATTTCCCTTCTCCGCTTGACTGTCTGATCCAGTCTTGGGTTGAGAGAGCTTAGCCTCCAGTTTGGCTATATAATGGCATCTCTCGCATGTATTAGTGTTTGGTGGTAGGAGAAGAGGGTTGCCTGTGTACATGAAGCAGTTGTGACATTGCCTCAAAATGCCCAGATTCACCAGTTGGACTGGAGAGTACACCTGAAACTGCCCTTTGAACATGCCTGGATAGGTACAGTGAACTGTTTTATGTCAATCCAGAGGGATATTTATGGGGAAGAAATCTTTGCCTCTCAGTGCAAATGGAGTATTTTTGTGAAAGAGGGGTCTTTCTCTGAGTACAGGGAGATTTTCTTGAAAGAGATGGTTGCCTCTAAGTGAAGGTGGAAAATTAGAATACTAACATGAGAGGAGACTGCTTTTGTTTGCCAGCTGGAGGACTTGTGTGAGGTGGAAACATATGAAAATTGTAAGATTTTTGTGTTTTTCTCTTCCCTAGGAAAGGCTTACATTTATTTAATGATTTTTCACTGTAAATAAACAGCACAAAACTTAACATTTGTTTGTGTGTGTGTGTGTGTGTGTGTGTGTGTGTGTGTGTGTGTGTGTGTGTGTGTGTGTGTGTGTGTGTGTGTGTGTGTGTGTGTGTGTGTGTGTGTGTGTGTGTGTGTGTGTGTGTGTGTGTGTGTGTGTGTGTGTGTGTGTGTGTGTATGAATGTGTAGCATTTAGGAAATGGCAGGTTATAATATGCATACAAAATATTCAGATATGGCAGGTGGATGATAAAGTTTGATGGAGAGAAAGAAATGAAAGAAGGGGAACACATATCTAGGGCAAGAAAAGTGGAGCCAGAAGGAGGAAGGTAGGGGAAATAGTAGAGAAGCCATATGATATTTGGAAGAATTGGCTACATTTACAATTTCTTGTTATAATTGTTGTTATGCTTGTTTCTTCATATCTAGGATATAAGTTTTATCTTCTCTGTTTCTGCATACTGTCAAGACCCACTATGCTACATTTCACAAAAACTAGTGTATCTACATCTATCTCTATCTCTTTCTCTCTTTAAAAGAAGGGGATGTGATTGCAGGAGGTAATGCATAGAGGAGGAGGCATGTGAGCTGGAGCTGATTAGGTGTAGGGTGATATGTAGAAAGGAAGGATTGTGTTTAACCCAGGCCTATACATGTATAAAGCGGTGTGTCATCAAGCTTTTGTCATGCCTGCCAATTCATTCCCCACTGGGGTGAGAGAATGAGAGCTACAAGGGCCCACTCATTTCCACATTAGGTGAAGGAGGTCCATGACACAGTCATCCATCAGGTAGCTGTGAGAGGATTTTTTACATAGGTCCCTAACCCCTTTTGACTCTGATTTAGGCACTAACATCACCATGGGATCTAAGGAAAACACATGCTTCCGCATGTGCCCTGCTAGAACTGCTGGCATCCCTACTTAGGTAGCTATGTCCATGTCCTTCCTCTATCTAAGACAATGCTTATCAGGGACCAACCTCAGCCTACTCTTGGAGAATCATTGCAATACAGTGTGGAAGCCACCAAGTCCCTCTTTTTCAGGCATGAATGTATTGAAAAGACACCCCCACACACACACACACACTCATAGCTGGCTTTAGGTACCAGTGAACCCTGTTGTCGCTTGTGGTCTCCTGTTCCTAGAAGGCCCTTGACCACAGAAAGGTATCTTATCTTGATATTTTTTCAACATGTCTGTCAAACCTACAAAAGCTAGTACAGCAATCCTGTATACTTCATAATCCAGGTGTGTAATAATAAATCTTATTTATATCTCATTTAAAATTCAAACATATCTTTGATTATAGTAACAGCATTTTATCAAGTATCGGGCTTCACAATTCCATTAAATATTTTACCACTGACATAGTTATAAACCCTGCTGGTGACTATTCTTTCCACTAAAACTAACAACATAGACATCTTTAGATACCCGCAATACCTGTGGCTGCATGGGGGGCCCCTCAATTGTCCTTGACTGTGTAGAGCCTCATAAAAGCTGTTTGAGAAAAAATGTATTAATTTTCTGATTGCACTCTTTAACTCGAACAGGGATGTGATATGACCCTGTTAGGATAAAGCTGGTAATGGCTCCTTCACTCAACCGCACCCATTCTAAAACCAGCCCTGCTCAAATATGTGTGTAAAGAAAGTTGCTGTTGATTATGTGTGTGGCTGGTGGTGGTGACGGGGCTGGGGATTGTGTGGTTATTACTTCTTTAATTTGCATCACAGTCAAACCTTAGAGATGTGCACAGGTCATCATCACAGCTTGTGTTTGGTCTGAGGACAATGATGTCATTGTTTCCTTTACTTCTCTTACAGACCTCAGATATGTAGAAAAAATGTTAGCTTGTGTAGGGGCACTGAACTGTCTAGGATAAAAAAAAAACAGAATGCATTACTATTAATCATTATTTTTGTTCACTTTCTTCACAATCACACATCAGGCAAGCATACAGGTGGCTGCAATTAGGGGTTGGTCTTTAGGGGTTAGGAGTGATGAAGCATGATAAGTATATGTTTGTCAGTAAACATTTGAAATACATGACTGTGGCAATTTGAACCTCTGCTTTCATTGCAATGTAAGCCCACAGAGATGCACAGGCAATGACTGTCTTTTTAGGGGGGGGGGGTTAGGGAAGCAGGCATATTTCCAAAGAGGACCTGTGTATCCTCACAATAATTGGCTTGTTAGTTTATTGTGGGCTACTACAGCTTTGAACAGTAAGTGTTGGGCACAACTTATGTCATCCTTGAAAAAAATAAGACTGAAATTATTTTCTTACTCGTGATTTTTGTTCAGGCCACCTTTGGATTAAAATGCTCTAAATGCTCTAAAATGCATCCTAGAGCATCTATAAACCCTATAACTTCTAGGGGCACTACCTTCATTGAGTTATTTCCTAAATGGCTATTATTGTACTGTCCTAGCCAGGAAAGGTGTGTTGAAAGGATGCTAGGAAAACTAAAACCAAACAGCAACACTGAACTTCTTTTCAAGTCATCATTGGATGAAAAGGGTATGTAAAAAGAAAAAAAAACTTTAAAATGCACTTCAGAGAATACAGAAAGTTATGGCTTCTTGAAAAAGCTGAAACGTAAGGCTAAGTGTGAGAAATGGAAGAAAAAAATTAGTCTGCATGGTACGGGTTGCCCAAGATGGTGGCGGGGCAGAGGGGAGTACTGCAGGATGTGTGGACGGTAAAACCAGTAGGCATTGCCTAGGGCACCATTTCACCTAAAGTCCCACACTTTACATAGAGTTGTAATGTATCATTGTTGCAACTAAATGCCAGTAACTGTGAATGTCCCTCTGAGATGGGCGAACATAGTGTGGTACATACGCCTTTTGTAATGTAAGAACACTGTAGCTACAGTTCAGTCAATGCATGCTACTCCTAAAAGTTTGCAGCATGAAGAGGTTGCTTAGGATGGGTGGCAGTGACAGGGTGATGCTTAAACTCAGGCTCAAACTTGACCTTTGCTAGGGGCCCCTAAAATGTTAACATCAGCCCATCACGCATTTGGTGTATGAACTCAGAGTATCTAGGGCAGAGTCAGAGTTCTACGTTGAGTTGTATCCCTCAACAAACAGACAACTGATGACTTAATAAAAAAGAGGAAAGCATCCATGGAAACTCCACAACACAAAATAATTTATTATGCTTTAGCTCTTTCATCTGCACAATGTTTGGACTTCATCAGAATAAAATAATTTTCATGGAGTTTCCGTGGATGCTTTCCTCTTTTTTGTTGAGTTGGATCCCTATGTGCCACAAAAATAAAACATCATGTCTCTAATTTTTAGTTTTTATTTTATTATATTTTTATTAATTTTTATTTTCTATGTTTGTTTAATTATCCTTAAACCTTAACAAAAACAAAACAAATCAGTGCTTTCCCCACAAACATCTGGCTCCCCAAAAGCAACTATTCACAGTAAACTTGAATGACAGCACAAAAATCAAACTAGCTAAGCTACTAGATGCCATTATAGACGAGCATCTCAAATATCAACTTACAGATAATTCAAAAACACACCATAGACTGTAATAAGGGTTGGGGGGTGGCATAATGGTTAAGGTGTTTGCCTTACAAACACAAGGTACAGGATTTGAGTCTCCCATTCAAACACAAAGTGCAGGATTTGAGTCTCCCAAGGGATAACTGGCTAGGCTTAAAATGGCTCGCAAGGGCAGTTAACTTAGTACTAATCTATGAACCTATAATACCTCTCAGCTGTCCATTTTTTCTCAGAAAATCCAGATTTTGCCTCATATTTTTAGTCTGTTCCTCATGTGTTTTTGGCAAATCATTGAGGAATGAAGTCACAAAAGAATGACATGACAGACATTTGTATTTCAGACTTCATATGCTTCAGAAAATGCATAGTAATGCAAAACATGTTATTCTAGCAACTTTCTAAGTTTTTAGGAACAATATTTTAAATTCTGTCCCTAATTTTGGGACTTTGAGCTCCCCATTATATTTGACTTTATCCAGGTTTTTTTGTGCTAAGAGGTTAAGAGTAATGCTATGATCACTTTATAGAATAAAACCTGACAGACACTGCAAGAGATACAATTGCTATGGCTTATCTACTTCCAACCTTGTTCTATGCCTCTCTTGTACTCTCAAATATTGGCTCTTTCCAACCCACTAAGCTCAATGTTACAATAACTTGGCCACATTTCAGCTAATCAACCATAAAGAGCTACCACTGCATTGCACTCAGAGAAATAAACTAGCTGGTGTTCCCCATGCTACCACATACTCAAGCTAGCCATAGCCACAAAATAATCTATTACCCATAAAAATGCCACAGGTTTAGAACATATCTTTCAGCCTTATGTCCCCAAGGGTTCACAAAGTTCTAGAGATGAAACTCTGTTCACAATATCCAAATTTAATAACTGGAGATTCTCTATACTCCAATTGCATCCAGAAAAAATGGAATACATCCCACACCCACTCAGACAAATAAATAGACAGGTGACTTAAATCTGAGCTAAAAACAGCTAATGGACAACATCCCACACCCACTCAGACAAATAAATAGACAGGCGACTTAAATCTGAGCTAAAAACAACTAACGGACACATGGAACTATACATGCATAGCCCCTGGCTAAACACCATCCTTCCTTACTACATAGCATCCTAGACCTAATCACGTCCAACCTCTCATAGATAGTCCTTTCTGTGCTACCTCCTGCTATCATCTTCTTCTGCCTTTGTCTCCAGAATTACTAATGCTTCTCTGTTTTACATTTCTTTCTCACATATTATTACCACCTCTTCCCCACCCTTTTTTCTTTCATACCATACTCTTTTCTGATTAATCCTAACTCAGGTCTTTTCATCTTTTCTTCCATAACTCCTGAGAAGTCTTAAACCATACATATTTTACTTCATGTGAAATCTGCAAGCACAGCTAATATATTTTAACTAATTATGTAGAAGTTTGTGTTTAATTGTAACTATTTTCTTTTATTCTCTGTATATCATACCTCCACTGAAAACGTAATGTCACACACACGTTTTTCTTTTCCTTATGTATATAAAACCGTACTGTAGACTGTGTATAATTTTATAGACCTTTTCTCCCTAGGCCACTGCTGAAAACTTTTTACCCCTTGCCATACAGACTATCCTAGTAAAAATGCACAATAAATAAAATAAATAAATATTATATATTTTATAAATGCTGCAGGTAGTTTTGTTGTCACATTGTACTCTAACAAACTGCACTGGTTCTTTTGTCAGAACAAACAGTTATCAAGATGTGGTGCGCAGTAAAGAAATTACATTTGACCAGTGAAACCTTGATTTACTAAAAATTGTTAATTTGGTAGATTGACAGGACCAGAGACCCTTTTAAGCCATGACTCAAGTCATTAAACTGTTAATTGTATGTATACCTTGCCTCTAAGCTGTTTTGACGTATTTTAGTATGCTATTTAACACTCATTTGGTACTTTACCAAAATATCTTTTGATTTAAAGTGCATTCATTTAATTTAAGCATTTTTCAAGACCATGCCATGAGAATGTGAATGTGTACTTCCTTTCTGAAGTAACTCAAGGTGAATTTTTGTGATCAATGCTTAGATATGTTATAGATTTTAGAAGCTCTTTAAAAATGGGCAATATTTATTGTTGTAGTAGTTACTTTTAAAAGACTACATTTCTAAATTCAGAATGTTCAATATTTTGCACATTCTCTTCACAACTATAAAGCTGTTTACTTTTAATGATTTATGCCTGTTTAGTGACATAGTGCACTTTGAAAAGAATTCCAGCTTCCCTGATGTTTTGAGTACAATACCATACCTTATTTACAACAGGGTGTAGCATACTTTTTCTCTAGTTTGAAAACAACAGTTCTCTTTGAAATACCACTAGGTGGTCAAACTTTCAAAACATTCTGATTTATGTTTTGAAGTTTTTTCTAACTTATTTTGGCAAAGTTCCATGCACAATTCATACCTGTGTTCCTTTTCACCTGTGAAGTACATTGATCAGCTAGCTTTCCCACAATATGAAGATTTATATGCTGTGTTTAAATGCATTCTGTGTTAAAACAAACAAATGAATAGTATATGTTTTATTTAAAAGAACAACATTCTTTCTGCCTAAAAGGAAGTGTCCTTTGGAAGCACTTGATGTGCTATTAAGATTTGTTATCTGCTAACTTGTATCATATATGAAATAGAAAAATATCTAATACGTCCTACAATGTTGCAGTCTTCTGAATAAATAAAGCAAAATGGCTCACTTACATGAGTATCAAATGTCAAGTAATAACTATAATTACGGACAGTGTTTATTAAGCTAAATTGTGCATTTATTTAAGCCTTATGTATCCCAAATGATAGCTCATCTGTTACTCTGGAAGAACATCATTATACGACTCAGCCAAGGTCAATTTCAACAGCAGCAGAACAGTCAAGTTCTTCTTTTAAAAATACAAATATAACAGAAAATATAAGTAATAATGATTTGCTTTCACACATATATATATATATATATATATATATATATATATATATATATATATATATATATATATATGCATAAACATTTACTGGGGTATTATATATCTGATACAAGTCTGTCTCCTTTATTTCATTATCATGTTTATCAGTAATCCCCCTACAGTATTTGGTATCAGGCATTACGTATTATTATTTATTTATAATTTGGTAACCAGGTAGGTGGGCTTCCAATAATACAGAAGGAAAAGCAAACAGCATGAATACTCAAGAGGAATACCATACATAGGAAGAAATGCAAAATTAAACGTCTGTTTTGTAAAGGGTCTTGGAACAAATGTGTGCTTGTTGCAGATCCTTATGTATGGAAAAATCCTACACAGATAGAGTGAAAAGTAAAATCAATGTTGTTTAGAATATTACAGTATACACATGGAGTCCATTTTAAATGTCATCATTTCAAGAAAAATACATGTCAACATTTAAGATAACAAGCATGGAAAGACTGTCATGTTGGAGGTAGCATGCTGGTAGAATTCAACATTTCACTGTGACTGTCTTGATGGAGGTACTATATTGTTTGATAGTGCATGGTGAGGCTAACTATTGCCCTAAAACACTTTTATACATTTTTCTTGTCAAATGCTTCAGAGAAGGTCTTTTTTTTAACACAGTGAGAGGTTTCAGGCCCATTAATTCAGATAAGAGTCTGTTCCATAATGTTGGGCCTAATCAGGAGAAGCCATATTCTCCAGTCCCTATTGTATATGGAGATTTGCTTAATGTGATACCTTAGATTTCTAAACATCTACTACTACTATTGTTCCTGAACTATTCTTGTCCACCAGTATTATATATGTCAAAACAGAATGTTGTTGCTGTTGTTTGTCTTTCAGCTTTTCCCTGTAAGGGGTCGCCACAGCGGAACTCCAGTCCACTAATGATTGGCAGTAAAGTTTTACGAAACGCCGAGGTGCCAGCTTGATGCCCAACCTTCAATGAAGGCATGCCCATTTACGCACGCATGTCTTTCGAATGCTACACAACCACGGGGAGGACATGCAAACTCCACACAGAAGGCACTCCCAAGCCCAGGCGAGAATTGAACGGGAGAACCTCTTGCTGTGAGGTAACAATGCTACCGCCGTACCACCTCAGCATCCATATGTCAAAACAGAATATTATCAGTAATATGTCAATATGCATGTGCCACACATATACCACTATTTGTCACTACTATAAATGTAAAACATCTATATTGTTACTAAATCCTTAATATAATAATGTTTGTATTATGCACTTATCTCCCTGGGCCTATGCTGAAAATAGGTCAATACCAGTTATCTAAATCAGTCAGTCAGTCAGTCAGTCAGTCAGTCAGTCAGTCAGTAAATTAAATATGTACATGGATGTAACAACATATACTAAGTGAGATACCATAACATGACAGTGGAAGCTGCCTTCAGCCTTGACTAGAATATTTTAAAAGGACCGTGCTTTCTAGCACTCTGTGAAACTGAGAATGTGCACTCTCAAGTGCATATTAAAAGCAATGTTTAAACTTTCTGGTATTGTAACGAATAAAAATACTCAACTGTACTGACAGACGGTTAAAATCTTAGCTTTAATGAAAAAAGTAAAGTGAAAATAAAAATGCAACAATATACTACTTCACTTCTGCTGTTAATGCTAACTTGTTCTCCTACAAAAAATGTTGGACTTTGGAATTCTCTTTATAATTCTAATTAGTGTGTTATTTATTACACTTCATTTGAGAAATTCACACCTGTTGTGTCTTCTACTAACAGAAACATCACTGACCTATCATTATATCAATAATATTCAGAGGTATGGGTGTGTGACAGTGACCTTCTCTCATCAGTTACTACCACTTGAGGAGGTTCTTTTTGTTTAATGCCAAAAGAAGGCCTTCATTTCATTTTAATTTGGAAAAAATAAAATAAGTCGAATTCCAAGGTACAGTAAACAAAATGACTCTAACCACTGTAAGCTTCTTTGCAGAGTTAATTTGCTTCATATCTGAAGTTATGATTATCCTTTCACTTATATGACTAATAGCTCATGCATAAAAGGTTGTGTTCTTAGACAGTAAAAATACACAATGGCAGCACCTCTTCTCATGTTTGGAATACATTCTATACTGGCAAACTACACATTGCATATTGGTAAGCATCCTCTGTTGTGAATTTGATGGACTAAGAGGTACAGTCCCAGATCACTGACAGACCAGACTCTTGTGGACTTGCTTAACAAATGCAAGATGTTTGGAGCATGCTATAAAAATGTACACTGTATCTATTAGACTTTTGCTATAAATAATGGTAAACTACTGGACTGCTATATAAAATATGTATCTTTATATGTAATGCTATCCTACTTGCAACTACAAAGCCAAGGACTTGTTCCACATAGCTGGACTGCTATATCAAATATGCATCTTTATACGTAATGCTATCCTGCTTACAACTACAAAGCCAAGGACTTGTTCCACAAAGCAATGAGAACTCTTTTATAGAAGGCCACATAGTCCGCAGACAGGACCCTCTTTTGCCCTTCTTTGTTATCAGTGGATGTGCATGAAGATTGATACTTTCTCCCCACTGAGTTTTGTACTTATCAACTCAAGCTACAACTGGGATATCAGAAAATATTACATTGCATGAACTATTTGTCACTCACTTCTTACTCCTGTGATATATTTAGGGCTATAACAGGCAATTCCCAACTGCAGTATGACTTAGCAACTGTCCAATAAGATCCTATTAAATAAAATGCAAAGACTATCAACTGTGACAATACAATTAGAATTAATTTTATTTATTTAGAGATGCCATCTACATAAACATCCTGGGACACACACACACACCAATATATATATATATATATATGTGTGTGTGTGTGTGTGTGTGTGTGTGTGTGTGTGTGTGTGTGTGTGTGTGTGTGTGTGTGTGTGTGTGTGTGTGTGTGTGTGTGTGTGTGCATGCTGTGGTCTATTAAATGTCCTGATCGTGAGATTTCCATAAAATAAATAGTTTTATTGCAGAAACAAAATTTAAAGGCAGTAGTGCAGGATTTTCTAACACATGTAACTGAAATTTTGGCAACTTTTTTCTGAAACAAACACATTTTCTGAAATTAATTTAAAAAAATAAATAAGACTAATTGTCTGTATCACAGTGCCCTTTGTCAATGTCAAAAGCCTCCAGATAATGACTAATAGTACATTTCTTAAGGCAATGGCTGTCATTTAGGCACCACTTAGCAAGATCTGTCAGCACTGTTTAAATATATATATATATATATATATATATATATCTATATATATATATACCCTTCATAAATCCCCCTTCCACATCAGGTAAAGACTATCAATAGGATTCACGAAGCCTCCATGTAAGAGTTATAACTCTTACACGGAGGCTGCAGTTAAACGGAGTGATGTCAGCATGCTTTGCATATTCATGAGAGCATGCTGAATCACACCTAAGGCTAACACGGTCCGTGTAAGACAGTAGGGGGCGTGTCCGTAGGCCGAGCCCTGTAAGCGGACACGCCCCCAGAAGAGTAAAAGTGCCCAAAGTAAACACCCACGACAGAGTCCACGGAAATGTGAATAAACACAACACAACACATGCCCCCACAGACTATGAACAGAAAATATATAAATAAACATGTTATATATTTTTTAAATTGTAAAGATGTTTAACCGTGCGCTCGTTTGCGTGGGCATGCCCGTAGCGCAGCTACAGTTAGCAGTCAGTGGGAAAGCATATAAGAACTAAATATGCAAAGTAAGCCAAGAAGCAATAGCGTAGCGGTAGAGATGTTGGCTGAAGAGCAGGCATTCATGGTTCGAGCCCCCACAACACCAATTTTTATTTTTAGCAAAATAAGCACGAAACAAGTCCCTGACAAATATGTACACATAAAACCACATTTTATGTAAAATGTAATGAAATAGCCCATTTATATTGAAGAAATGTGAGGTAACAAAAGAATAAAAAATGCCAGATGTGCCCATAGCTGAGCTACAGTTTAACAGGGTGAGTGCATCTGCCCGTACGTGAGCAGTGGTTTAACTGGTGCAAAATGAGTGCCCGTAGCTGAGCAGTGGTTTAACACGCTGAATCTAAGTGCCCCTAGCTCAGCTGAGCGTAATATGCATGCCGATAGCCAAATGAGGCTTAAACCAGCGTACCCCATTTGCGGAGCCACAAACAAGCTAACCGACGGGCAACGTTGAGCAAGCCGTATCAAAACTGCCTTTACACAGACACACCCCTCAGCATGTCTAGACAGTCATGAAAAATAAAAAGTAGTGGCCAGGTTCGAACCCAGGATACTATACACCATAGTCAAGGTACCAAACCACTAAGCCATGACAGCAGTACCTATAAATGCAATAATAGCTAATATATAGGAATGAATACAAACTGGAGCATGACAATGCAGGTTTACTGAAGTTGATACAATTCCAAAATGGCCAATCACAGATATGTGTGGGAAAAACGGACTATATAAGCCCCATAGGTGGGAATACACAGCATAAACGATTGTAGAACTGAACTGCAGGCAGAATGACAGGAGTAGGAGAGGGTAGTTGCTTTGAGCACAGAGGTGGGGCGTTGAGGAGTCCAGGTACATGGTCTGGCTCCTAGTCCACAATCATGAGGCCCAACTCATGCAGGGCCAGGTCCTCTGGGGAGCATACAGGGCTGAGGCGTGGGACCGGTTGGCTCATGATCTCACCAGTGCCACAGGGATTCCAAGGACTGGTGAGCAGGTCCGTCACCACCATGCGGACCTGAAGAGACGCAAGCAGGACCAACTGAACCTTTGGATCCAGGAGGCCCGGCAAATGCCCAACGCCCCACTACTGAGTAAGTTACATTTAATTATGTATGTAAGAAATTAAACTAGCTGATATTATGGAGATGTGTATTCCAATATTACTTCATTTATATTACAGCTGCAGGTGTCCGTTCTGTGAACCGCAGTGCCTATGGCGATAGGTTGGTGCGGTAGCACCACCAGGCAGGTCAGTAATCCACTACCAGTAACTGTAAAGAAATATAAAAGTATGACAGTCAGCAAAAGAGTGCAGTGTAGTCACTAAGGAATAAAATGTGCAAGTAACAGTGTGAAAGTGTCTGCAAGTATTGCTTGATTACAAAAGTGTGTTGCAGCCTGTAAGCCAAACAGAAAAATGAAAATGTCTGACATAAATTCTGAAATAAAAATGCCCCACCTGTAAGAAAATAGTACACAACCTGCAGCAGGCTGAAAAGTATAGCTGCAGAAGATGATGAAATCACATGTGTGAAATATATCCCTGTTGAAATACTGAAACATTACAGAAGTGAGACTGCTGGAAAGGATTGTAATAACTACAGGTAAAACATGTCAATAAAGCCTAGAAGTAAGTACCATCCTGAATAGTAAAATGAAAACAAGTGAGAGAGTGTGAGAAAGTGTCATGAATCCAGCAATACAGTAGTAATAACCCCTGAATAAAGTATATTGCAGTCAAGACAGAATGAAATGCATGTGAGAATCAAAACCAAACAGCGAAATCTGTTCAAAGTGTTGCTGCATCTGGAATGTGTATCCCAAAATCTGGATATGTTGCTCTCAGTCTGCAATATGCAGATAGTATGATTGTCTGATATACCAAACATCCACACTTGTCTACAGCTATATAAAGCAAATGTAGCAGGATGATGTAGCTGAACAAAGCTAGATATGAATGTGTATGAAGAACAATAAAATGTATATTGATGTTGCAGTAACAGTCCTATCACCAAGTTGAAATAGTTATCATATAGGAAACTGTAGTTAGAACAGTAGTGTGTATATATCTGTAGCTATTAGAAATGTACAGCATATGTATTGGTATTTGAAGGTGTTAATATTATTTTCTTCACCCCACCCTATAACCACATATAACCCATTCCACGTGAAAATGGTATGTGCAATCACAATTAACACCCCTGGACGTTTGTCCTGTTGGGTCATATATATTTGCATGTCTGTTGATGCATCTGCCCTGTTCATACATCCAAACCTGATGGCCTGTTGCCATCAATTAACCCTGCATGTTGTTGGACTGTGTATTGCTGTTCAAATTATGCATGTGTTATGCACGCTGTTCAATGGTGTGAATATCTGGGTGTTTGGTTAATGGGAATACTAATGCATGCTGTTACAACTAATTGTGAATGGTATTATATGTCACTAACCCAAACTGTCATGACATAATGCAAAACATAGGATGACAGGGAAGGCGGGTTCCAGCGGACCCACCTCTCCCACCTCAGCTGGCGAGTGCACCTGGCACTAGTGCCCAGTCTGGACCCTCCTCCAGTGGCCCTGTGCCACCTGCGGGTGGAAGCGCTGCAGGGGATGGGGCTCACCCCCCCTCTGCAAGTGTGGCTGGAGGAGAACCACCACTCACCCTCCGTAGCGTCCGGACTGTGGTGCATAGGGAGATTCGGGACTCTGTTCTTGAGCCCCTACGCCAGCTTGAGGCACGGGTGGCACAACTTATGGGCATGCCTGTTGCCCGGCCTACACAGCCCCCAGCACAGCCCTGTCCTGGGCAGTGAAGGAACAGTGGCAACTGCCTATGGGTGGGGATATCAGTTCCACTGTTGCCATCTGTGGGCTCATGGGCTCTGGATATCCAAACCTCCATCCCCGTCAATTGTGTAACCCCCCCACATGTGTCATACACCGCCCCTGTATGCGTCTTGTTTGTCTTGTCTGTTTACCTACCCAACCTACCTCCCCAGCTGTACCGACTTCCTTCACCTGACATACCACTCTCACCTGAAAAAAAAAAAAAAGGGCACTCTGTACCCACAAAAAATTACGCCCCATACATAGCTGCCCATTCCGCACATATGTCTACCAGACATGGAAACTATCAATTACAATTGGCTGTACAACAAGTATTACTGTTGTCCTTACACCTCTCTCAGGGGTGGAAGGTATCAAATGTCACACCAAATTACAAACATATGCACAGCTGTTGCTGATGAAGGAATGGGCAGCTATGGGCCTTACCTATATCCCTCCTGCAAAACCCAAGCTTGTTTCCCTACTGTCTTACCCTCTTTGTGACCCCTTTTTCACCACTTTCCTGTCTCCCCATTTTCATTTCTTTCAAAGAAAATAGCGGGTGTGCAAGAGTAAGCACGTTTAAGCGGTTGTAAGCGGTGTGCGCTTGTGCGTGAGCTAAATGCCAGTGCATGCGTGAGCTCCGCGCAAACCAGCGCTAACCCGGTTATAACTGCTTAAAAGTGCCTTAGTCACTTTGATTGACAGGTCCTGTAGTCAGTTCAGAAGCAAAATAAAATCCCACTGGCAGTCCCAACCCAGGACCTTGAAACAGTAGTCTGCATGACTTACCACTAAGCCATGACTCTTATACAAGAACATTGTGCTAAAATAAATATATCATGTAATAGTAGGAATGAATGTAAAGGGAATATAGGATGTGTAGTACACAAAGCATGTCATTTAGAATTACTGTCAAAACTAGTGGATTTCCATAATAGTAGTGTGTGAACAGAAACAGCCATGCTAGTTGGTAGCTAGTAGGTAATAATGTCACTATAGCACCTTGCAAGCCACACACATACTCACAGCAGGATAATCACTGCCCATACCCCACAACCTCTTACAGGAACACATCCAGACCAAGTAATAAAATATGTGGAGCAAAGGCCCAAAACCAGGGACACATTACAAATAATGTTACAACAAACGCAGACAGTTCAGAGAGTAACAGGGTCTGCATTTTGTGGGATGTTTGGAAGGGTATGAAGTCTGAAACTTGAATGTTTGTCACTATATTCTGACTTGAGCCCAGAGTGATTTGCCAGAAAAAGCTGTGCATGAGATATTGACCAAAATATGAGGCAGAAATGTGGACAACCTGCAAATATTTGTACACATGAGAGGTCTGACACCACCATATTTGAATAGTTAAGAGCCTAGACATAGCAACAGTGAATGACTTACAGGGATGCCCCACAGACTCCATGTGAAATGTACAAACAGTAGGCAGAAAGGTGTAACAACACATGCAATGGTAACTATGGAGTCCTGAAAGTATTCACCACTTGCATGGCAGAATAAGTGTAGTAATACATATGCTCATGCTAACCCACAGTCACAACTGCAGCATACCAGACAATTTAATGGGTGTACCCCACTGATATGTACCATTCCATGAGGCAGATAACAGATGAACCTGAGAGTCTCTGGGGCCTGCTCAGCAGCATACTCAAATACCCTAATAGATGTCAAGGCCCACACCATGGCCAGACCACACTGCATGCTGTAACACCCTAGCAGATATAGCAAGCATTCCAAGGTGTGAATGTACATGGAAAATAGGAAAGCTACAGCAGCACACTACAGTCAGGACACCTAGCAGGCATACAAGTAGTGACTGTAAAGGGCAAATATTGAAGCCTTAGCAACAAAGTGCAAGCAAAAGTGAAAGGAAAGCACACACACACACACATTAACAGTAGTAGTAGTTGTAGGTGTCAGTGTACATACACAGTTAGTACAGGAAACTGGAGAAATGAATGGAGGAATGTTAATCTACAACACAGCTGGAAATATGAGAGAGATACCAACCTTTACACTCACAGAACATTGTCCACAGCATACCAGCATGGTCCCTGCCCTTAAAATCTGAAAGGGCTATGCCTATCTCACATACCTTTTTATAGCACTGTTCTGAAATCACAGTGAGAACTGCAATCAGTACACAACTGGCTGCATGCAATTAGCAAATGCTGGCTAACAATTGGTGCAGAGGCCATCACATGGGCATATGCAGATACCTACAAAAGTATGCTGTACTCCCAGTCCACACATGCAATACTTTCATTGCACCCTGAGGAGGACGTGAGAGACAGACAGACAGACAGACAGACAGAGAGAGAGAGAGAGACAGACAGAAAATTGAAATTAAGCAGACACAAACAAAACTGTTCAGCAACAGCCACCTGAAAGCTGACAACTGGGAAGTGGAGCAGCAGGACAGAAAACCAGATGGCAACACAAGCAGCTGTGACAAACACAGGTAATGTAAAGTAATACTATAAAGGTCTACATACTGTGAACCCTCCATATGTGTCATTGGTCTGTATCCATATGTATATGAAGATGTGTAAAGGGCAGGGGACATACAGCAACTATCAGTGAAGGCTGTACATACATTTGTATGTGAGAGCATCTATGTGCACATATCAATGTAGGTTGACTGTAGGTTGTAGTGCAATGTACAAAGTAGGTTTCACAGTTATGTATGTTTAGCAGTATGTTAGTGTGTGTATACAGTATGGTAGACAAACATGTTGATATACCTGTCTATCATATGGATACGTATGTATGTCAAAATATGTATGTATGTATATATATATATATATATATATATATATATATATATATATATATATATATATATATGCATATATGTATACATACATAGAGAGAGATGTAGGAATACATAGACAGATGTAGATAGATAGAATATGTACAAACATATATATGTAATGCACACATACAGATATAGATATATGTAGATACATATACATAGACAGACTGATCTGACTATCTACAGGTATGACTGTATATGACGACCTCAACACACCCTGTCCCACCCCCTCTGTCACTCTCACCCCCTCTGTGTCCCCCTCTCCACATCTATAGCAATATATGTACATCAATATATATATGTGTATATGTATACAGACATATATATATATATATATATATATATATATATATATATATATATATATATATATAGATATATCTATATACATATATATATATATATATATATATAGAGAGAGAGAGAGAGAGATGTATATAAATTCTGAGTGAGGCACATGTGTACAGATGTATTGCAACAGGTGCCTGGTGACAAAGGCATGGAGTGAACACCAGTGTCAAAACCGAGTACCATACCACATTTCAAATCACCTACACCAGTAACCACCAGATATGTGATTGGCTGCCCACCACTGCATGTGTCAGGGGTGAACAGGGTCATAAATGTGTACAATAGTGGCCCCAATGATATTCACAGTGGCACACTATTCCTGGAATACCTGCACATGGTATGTGTCAGCAGACATGGTGTGTCAGCTATGGACATGTAGGTCGGTGTACCCCTCCACACCACATAATGGATGCCATGGTATGGACCTCACATGACAGCTACAGATATGGAGAAGGACACAGTGACATGTACAACACTGTGACAATGCACTCAAACACATTACCAATGCACAGTGACTGACAACACCACAGAGTACACATATACTACCCACATAGAGGTTACCACTCCCGGATTTACATACGTAAGTCACACCCATGACAGATGTCCAACAACCATAGTAACACCTCACACCATCCACAACCTAAATGACTGCTGTGTGTCGTCCATGCCACTGCAATAGAGAGCACATGTGGAGGTAAAAGTTCCTACCCACAGATAAGACATACCCTGCAATAAACCACACAGTGTTAAGAAGCAAGACTCCCCATGAGTACATGTCACACATACCCCTGCTGAATGTTAGTCAGATAGGTAATATGCCATATGAGTCACCCTGTGTAACTGTGTGACAGCAGCAGGTACCATCACACCACATGTGTCACAATGGTCAGGGTAGCAGAACAGTATGCTGCTGTAGTCCCAGGGCAATAGCATATTGTATAGTATTGTATTGTAATGTAATGTATTGTGTTGTATTGTATTGGTATGTTGAGGTGCCTCCTTCGTGGAGTGGAACCACTGCTGCTGTGCGCCAGTGTACAGGTACATATCCTGTAGTCAGGCTAGTGTTACATAGCACTTCTATATGTGTGTTTAGCTCCTGTCAGAGTTTATGTAGCATGCAACTGGGGATACCATCAGGTCCCAGTCATGTTGTGTATTCTGCTTTCCTGAGGGCTCTCACCTGGACATCTGTGATGACAGGGAGGTTACAGTCAGCTGGGATAACTATGTCTTATTTTGGGGAGAGGGCGGGTGACACCTGCACTGAACCTGTCTGCCACAATGTTGTCAATATCTGTGGTGTCAGTGAAATATTTGTTGTTGTGTACTAACTATGGGCATAGAGGATGGATTCTGACCAGGTTGCTAACATAACTGAAGAAGGCCTTCTGGTTATCTGTAGTGTCCCTCTTGATTTCCCTCTCAAAGTTGCCCATGGATGTTTGTATGATGGAAAATAGATCCTTACTAGTGCTGCTCAGACATGCCCTCCCTTTATGGAATTATGCTCTGTCTTGCAGTAGCTTCCATCTTCTGTAATACAATCTGTCTATGGCTGGGGTCCACCAGACAGGATGCTGTCCCTTTGTGGAGAGTGTCTTGGTCATATATGGGATTGCATGATCCATGCATTCTCGGAGATGTCTGTAGAAAGCAATTGTGTAGGGGTCAGCATTGTGGGTTGTATCTGCCACTGGCCCAGTGGGCTGAAAGGATACCATGTCACTGTTACAAAGTGTAAAGTTTGCATCTGTAATGTTATTCACTATAGTCATTTGTGCTGGTGGTGGAGGTGGGATATGTATATCCAGGGCAATTAGTGTGTGGTCAGCTCACAGTAGTTGATGATGTAGGCCATACAGTACCTAGATACAAACCCCAGAGTGAGGAGGTGCTCTTGACCTGAATCAGTGTTCTGACTGCTGGGGTTTGGTAGTATGTCGTATGGAGTGTGCCAGGTACTGTTGCACAGTTGCTGGCTGAGCACTGATACCTGGCCATTTACATGTGTATCCACCAATAGACAGACAGATGCTATATATGTGAGATATGTTGTATCATAACAGTCGAGTAGCATGTGTAGTATGTGTGCCAAATTCTGCTGACATATATTGCTGATATCAGGTTATTTTCTTTTTCAGGTACATGGCTCACCCGCTGAATCCCACTTACTCCACAGCTGAGGATGAGGAGATACACCAGAGCCTGGTGCGGGATTATGCAATACTCTTTTCCCGCAC
Source organism: Protopterus annectens (assembly GCF_019279795.1). Taxonomy (NCBI): domain Eukaryota; kingdom Metazoa; phylum Chordata; order Ceratodontiformes; family Protopteridae; genus Protopterus; species Protopterus annectens. The sequence continues at coordinate 279,356,460 of NC_056740.1, forward strand.
CAGCCAGAATCAGCAGGAGAGGGCTGCACTGTGGCAAGACCTGGTCCGTCGGGTAAATGACATAGGCACGCATAATAGGACATATGAGCAGGTACGACATCACTGCAGTGATTTAATCAGAAATGTCCGTCAGCGCAGCCGGATATCCACAGGCAACAGGTCGCCACAGGTGGTGGGGTGGCTACACATCCCCACTCACCAGACTGGAGGGACTACTCATGAGTGTAGTGGCTCCAGTCCGCCAGCAACAACAACAGCAGCAGACATGCATTATGATGGAGGCTGGAGCCACGCAGCAGCAAGACAGTGAACGTGCAGGTAATATGCCATATGTATAGTTGACTGTTGTGTACACTGGTAGTTAATGCATGTGTGAGGTGTGTCCTTGGTTTGTAGCTGTCACCATAGTATTTAATGTGCAAGTGTGATATCCTCAATATTAGCAGCTGACCTGTGAAAGGCGACTGTTGTACTACTGACCTGTATCATACTCAGTAACAATGGCACAGTTGTGCCCACTGACATTAGTTTCTTCACATCTGCAGGTCCCTCCGGTGTAACAGCAATGCAGCCTATCCATGCTGGTGAGTGTGTATTAACAATTCCTGTAATAGTCTTGATAGTAATAGTAATATTAGGCTCACTTAGTAGTGCTCTTTGTATGCATGTAGGTGTGTCTGTGTCTGTGTGTTGATATCACGCATACTGAGTACTGTACAATTGTGTGAAACTGTGTGCATGTGTGCATGTGTGCATGCGCGCATGTGTGCATGTGCACATGTGTGCATGTGTGCATGTGTGCACCTGTGCACCTGTGCATGTGTGCATGTGCGCATGTGTGCATGTGTGCATGTGTGCATGTGTGCATGTGTGCACCTGTGCATGTGCATGTGTGCATGTGTGCATGTGTGCATGTGTGCATCACTGGTAATGTGTAGACATTGTAAACTGTGTTTCCTGTTTCCCTCCCACAGGTTCTGGTGCTGCTCTGGTGTCATGTAGCAGGGAACCTGAATCAGGTGCCATGGGTACTGATAATGATGACATCTGTGTAATGGCACAGGAAGGTATGCCAGGGTCCGCCATTGGTCAGCCGATTGACAGTACACAGCTGTCGACCCCATCAATGCGCACAGTTATCCTGCCAATACACCCTTTGTCACCAATGTCCCTAGGTGATGGACAGCATACAGTGGGCATTGACCAGGGTAATGTGGTATCTGTGGCACATGCCTCCCCACACAGCAGCCATGGGCATGGCCCAGAGATGGTACCACACAGACAGATGTCCAGGGGTTCTCGTGGGAGCATCCGTGGGGGTACTGCCCCTGTCAGACGTGCCCACAGAGGTCTTACAACCTCAGCTATGTTTCGGGCTGTCATGCAGGCACAGTCACGTATGGAACGGTACACCAGACAGGGTCTGAGGGAGCTGACAGCATGTCGCACAGCCATGACTGACAGTATGCGTGACATTGCGGCTGCCATCCGTGATTTCACCGATGTCATAGACAGACATTGTGGGGACATATTAGACCGGTTCCACAACTACATGTCCATGAGCCAGGGCGATGGTGGACGGTTGAGGCATCGACGTGGCCATATGCCAGCAACAGCAGCAGCTGGCAGTCATCGTGGATGACAACAGGGCCGTGGCTGCCCCCGTAGTGCCAGCAGCAGCCCCAGCAATGCTGGGTCTGTGCTGTCATCAGACCGCCCCAGGAGACCACATGCACGTGGCTCTGGCCAGGCCCGACAGGGATCTGTGTCCAGTCAATGAACACCTGCTTCTGATGACAGTACCCAGTCTGGGTTGGTACCAGATACGGTCCGTAGCACCCCTGCAAGGCACAGGTACCGTGTCCGTGGCCAGAGACACTGATCTGTATGACCTGGCAGGTACAGTCTGTGGCTGTCCACAAACACCAGTATATGGCAGCCATGAGGTGGAACTGTGTGCATCCATACACACATGCGAATTGACAACACCTAGGGCTACCGCATACACGCACACACTGCATCAACATTGCCCCACCTTCTACTGCTGTCCCTCACCAACACACATACACATACATGTCAATCGGTGGTATCGGTGGCTGACTCAGGCATACCAAGTTCACACCCTGTGCATATGATGAAACTGTGCCACCTCCTGCAATCTGTAACAACTGTGCAGGTACAGGTTAACATGTTGCTGATGCACAGGGTGACCACATAGATGTGTAGTAATAGTATCATGTTGTTAACAGTACTGTGTGCTGAATTAATTGTGGGTATATCACAGCATGCCTGATGCAGTAAGGGTGTGATTGTCATGTACTGTTGTCTACACCCATGGTAAGTACCATAGTGTATCATCTGCACATGTTGGCATACTGGTGGTAATGATGTCAACAGAAGGCTACATACATAGGTAGCACAGGGATAAGGTAATGAATGTAGTAATATGCAATGATGGACATGTAAACTGCAAGTGGCATGTTGCCCACACTGGACTCTGCAATGCGGATGTTTGAGGATGTTGATATGTGTGCAGTACTACACGACTGGTACAGGACACACAGGAGCACCCTAGCACTGCAAGCTCACATCTCATACCATGCTAGACAGCCCCAACACACAAAACTAACTGTCACAGGAGGGAGAGTCCCCATATATGTCAGGGATACTGTGGTGGCAGGCCAGGTAGCATACATCCTACTAAGTATGGAACCACTGAGTGAAGGCTCAGTGTCTGTTATTTGACATGTGTATTACTGCAGGTATGAGCACATGGGTTTCCATCCAGTTATTGTACATCCTGACAGTACATGGTCTGTACACTTGTGTGCGCTGAGACTGGACCCTAGCCATCTGACCCGTGTATTTCCATGTACATGTGCATAGTGCCTGCATATTTGCAGTGTTACCTACTGGAAGTGGTACAGCTTGTTTGTTGTACAATGGACTACATGCAGCCCTGTTTACTGTAGCTTTGTTTGCATGCATGTTTGCTTGCAATTACCCTGGAATACTGATCCCACCTGCAATGCATAGTTATAGAGCTTCTGTGGACTCCTAGTGCCATCTGCATAGCTTACTATATGTATGTCCATGTCTCACTTGACAGAATGTCACTGTTTGTCCTGTTCACATGTACGTTGCCTGTGACACAGTGCATATGACTTACCTGGCATGTGTCCACGTGAGCAGTCATATATGCTACTGCTAACTAATCACAGGCACTACACCTTCACATATTCATCTTCTGTTGAACCACCTGCTTCACTAGGGACGGCCTGCACCTGTCACCCCTGGGCTTTCAGATATTGGCAAAGGCTCTTGCTACCCCATAGTGCCTATGTTAGGCAAGGCTCAAATGACAAACCCACCTTCATAGGTATCACAAGGGATAAGAAACTAAGAGTAATGCTACCCAACGCCAGAAGTCTAAACCTCAAGATGCATGCACCCGAAACTCTCCTTGGCATGGAGAACATCGATATCTGTGCAGTAACAGATGCCTGGTTCAGGGCTACTGAGAGCACACCAGCACTACCAGGTTTAACCTCATACCATGCTTTTCAGCCCCAAAACTTGGAACAAACCACAAATGGGGGGGAGTATTGATATTCATCAAAGATACCCACACCTCCAGGTTGGTGGCAAAGCACCAAGCATCAGAGACTATCCATGTGCAACTAACAATGGGTGAAACTGCCTTCCAGGTTATAGCCTGCTACAGACCACCCTCCCAAACCCAAGAACTGCACTCGGCCGTCCTGTGAACAGTGGAAATATGAAGGTCTCTCCAAACACCATTATATTGGGTGACGTCAACTACCCAAACATGGACTGGGAGCATGACTCTAGCTCCAACACCCTAGGCCAAAGATTCCTAGAATATATGAGCTCAAATGCTATGGAACAACTTGTTACCACTCCCACAAGAAGGGGAAACATACTGGACCTGATCATCACCAACATGGGGACTCTATGCTCCAGACCAGAAGTGTATCCCTCACTGGTAAGATCGGACCATAAACTAATCTCACTGGATATTCACATCCCGACCCCACTCCCTGCCCAGAACACCACAGTGAACAACTTCTCTAAAGCAAATTCACACTCCTCAAAACTGAGGTGGAAACCTTCAAAGCCCCTGGGCCTGTGGAAACTACAGACCAGACCGCAGATTCCTCTATAAACGCATTCTATGGACACCTTCAGGAATGCATGGATCATGTGATCCTGAATAAAACCAAGACCCAATCCTCCAAAGGCAGACGTCCTGTCTGGTGGACCCCAGCCATAAACAAACTACACAATAGAAGGAGGAAGCTACTAAATGATACAGCAAATTCACAAATAGGGAAGGCATCACTGATCAGTATTAGCAAATAACTACAGGCACTCATAAGATTGTCTAAGGCCAGCTTCGAGAGAAATTGCACAGGACACTAAGGATAATCACAAGGCTTTCTTTAGTTATGTTAGGAACCTGGGTGGTAATTCCCAGATATGCTCAGAGGTAGTCCAAAATGTCAATAGAAACACCAAACCCACAGACATTGCCAACATTCTAGCTGACAGGTTCAGTGCAAACTTCTCACCCTCCACACTGAAAGGGCAAATATGTATCCCAGCAGAGTGCTGCCCCTGACATCTCAGATGCTCAGGTAAGAGCCGCCTCTCCAAAGCAATACACACTGCATCAATGGGACGAGACAGTGTCCCGGCTGTGTCCTACATGACCACCAAGACGTGCTACTACCAAACATAAACCTACTGTTCAATCCCAGCCTTACTACAGGATATGTGTCCAAAGTGTGGCGTACAGCAACAGTGGTCCCTCTACAGAAAGGTGGTGCCTCAACGGATCCTGGACACTATCACCCCATAAGCCACACTAGCTTGGTCTGCAGAGCTATGGAAAGGATCATCATGGACCACATAAATATAGATATTGCGGACCTACAGACACTGGTTCATACCCAGTTTGGCTTTGTTAAGGGCAGATCCTGCCTCTCAAACCTGGTTGATTTCTTTGAAACAGTCACCAAGGCCATTGACGAGGGAAGGTGGTTCACACAGCCTACCTGGACCTCGCAAAAGCCTTCAAAACAATACCCCACTCGGGCATTCTAGAGAAGCTCACCAGCTTAAATATAAGCCCCTATGTCACTAGATGGATTGCACACTGGCTCAAGGACAGAACCCACATGGTTAGAATTGCTGGAGCCATGCCAGACTCCAAACCAGTTACGAGTTGTGTCCCACAAGGCTCAGTCCTGGGACCTCTCTTGTTTGGTATATATTTATCGGAGGTACAGGCCAACACGGAAGGACTGTGGCTGACCAAATATGCAGATGACTGCAAACTGGCCGCCATAATCGACTCTCCAGCCGACACAAGCATCTTCCAAAGGGGCATCATAGAAACAGACAACTTGTGCCAGAGCCATGGCCTCCAGCTGAATGCAAAAGTGTGTATAGTCATCCCTTTGGGAAAACAAAGTGCCCACAAAGTACCACATAGGTGGTACTCCATTATGTACAGAAGAAGTAATTAGGGACCTGGGGACCCAAGTTGATAGCAATCTCTCATTTGACAACCACGTGGCCAAAGTGGTTAGAAAGACATTGTATATAGCCCACCCCATCATGAAGGGATTCACATCTACATCAGGGAGGACATCGTGCCTCTTTACTCATCCCTCATCAGGCCCATAATTGAGTACAATCCCCCTGTCGGGATGTACCTTACCAGACACCTGCAGCAACTGGAAAGACCCCACAAGTACCTCACCAAGAGGATCAAAGGGCTCAAACAGATGCCATATGCTGACCGGTTAAATAAACCCCAGCTCTACTCAGTGGCATACCGCCTGTTCAGAGGCGATCTGTGCCTAATGTATAACACCATGTCGAACCCAGAATTAATGGGCATGCTGCACCTGAGAATATCCAAATCCCATCAGGATACACGCTTGAGAGACCTGAGCCTCAGCACTGAAATAAATAGGACATGCTGGAGGGACAGATTCATAACCCAGAGGCTCACTTCACTCTGGAATAAAATCCCAGTCCAGGTTAGGAAGAGTCCTCATTGACTCTCTTCAAGAGGAATCTTGATGAGTGGATGGGACATTGTAGGTTTACCCGGGTATCACTTCTGTGTCACTGTTAGACAGAGGCACAGTATACTAACCTCGGAAAAGGGCATGGCAAGATATATTTACATTGGATGGCGACAGCCAAACACATTCTGGCTAGGTTCTTAAATGCCCTAGGGCAGATTGCCTAGTATGATGCTATGAACCTATGAACCTATGTACCTTGTTCCCCATTGGCCCTATGTGCTGTTAATCACCATGGCAATCACAATACTATGGTAGCATGTTCAAAGGTCAGTTGTCAGTCACCTCTATGCTACAGTTGTGGAATATGTGGGTCATGTGGCAATGTCACAGCTGCCACATGTACACAGTCAACCCTCTGCCTACACATGGACGTACAACACATGTATGAGATGGAACCACATAGCCAAACTGGGGACTAAGCACTCTGAACCCAGTACTGGCATAACCTGTCAGGTGGCATGCAATACTACAGTGACTACAATACCAGTCTGATGTAGACCTACACTGACAGCAATACAAGCACGTGAACACACTGGGCCATTCGTGGAGCCTTAGAATAGCATCCTGCCTGAGCGGCACACACCTCTGCAGCTGGCACACAGGCATACGTTATGCCTGAACACATCACACATAACACATAGCACACAAATCCTGTGTGCCAGTCACAGCCTGTATGGCTAGACAACACACCTGCCACAGTTGTGTTAGCTACCTTTATTGTCCGGTACAGTATGGTCACGCTCACCAGGCTGGACAAGGTGAAGGTCACAGTGATATGCCTGTGGGGCACTATGGTCCACCACATAACACAAGCATACAGGTCAGTCAGAGGCATGGACACATATGACTCAGTCATTGTCCATGCCACATACCTTCTCCTGCTGTACTTGTAGGGTGCTGACATCATCAGTGTTTAGAAAGGGGAATGTGCATCCTATAGTCTGTTCTCCTAGTTGGCAGAAGGGACATTTCCCTCACACACACACTAACCCCCTTCAGCCAAACACACACACTTGCCATTTGCAGGATTCAAACCCCTATCTAACTATGTTATGACACTCGAGATGGATGCATTAGTAGAGCGCACTATTCGCATTACTGGGAGGTTTCCCTTCTCTTGCTATACTTATAGGGTGCTGACATCATCAGTGTTTAGAAAGGGGAATGTGCATCCTGTAGTCTGTTCTCCTAGTTGCCAAAAAGGACATTTCTCTCACACACAATTACACCCCTCAGCCAAACACACACACACTTGCAGGATTCAAACCCCTATCTAACTACGTTATGACACTTGAAACAGATGCATTAGCGGAGCGCGCTATTCGCATTACTGGGAGGTTTCTCTTCTCCTGCTATACTTATAGAGTGCTGACATCATCAGTGTTTAGAAAGGGGAATGTGCATCCTGTAGTGTGTTTTCCCAGTTGCCAAAAGGGACATTTCTCTCCCACAGACTTGCACACACACCAACCCCACTCACACACACTGAGCATTTGCAGGATTCAAACCCCTACCTAACTATGTTATGACACTTGAGATGGACGCATTAGCGGAGCGTGCTATTCATGTTAGTGGGAGGTTTTTTTTTTTCCTGCTGTACTTATAGGGTGCTGACATCATCGGTGTTTAGAAAGGGGAATGTGCATCCTGTGGGGAGGCAGACGCCAAGCACACTCTGGCTAAGCTGTCATTCCCTAGGGCAAACAGCCTAGTGTTGACCTCTACACCCATATGTTTAATTGTCAAATGCACATTATTTGTTGCTGATAGACTGTTTGCACGTCTTTATTGCCATAGCATTCCCTGTTTGTATGAACAACTTGTGTATCTGTGGAAGATGTTTGCATATGGGAGGGATCCACTATATCACGTATGTCTCTGTAGTCATTTAACTGTGTGCACTGGGCAGATTGCTGTAATGTGGTTGGTTCCTGGAATAACACGTAAAAATACCAGATATGTGTGGCCAACTGCTAAACTGAGATTTGGCCTAAGTGTGTGAGCATGCCCAGTTCAGCCTTCCCATGGCATGTTGTCTGACATATGTCTCATTTATCAAAGTGTGTGAGCATGCCCAGTGTGAGCATTCCATATGTTGAACTCTGCAGCCCACCACATTTGTGGATGAGTGTGAACTTCAACAAATATCTCCGTTTATGGTTGTGTGTTGTGTGTCATGTTGTGTAGTTACTGTACAACTGCTTTGTGTGTGAACACAACAGGATTATACTGTGCCTGCAGGGTTTGCATGGGATACTTTGCATACAGTTGTCAACATCCTTTCACACTGACCTAACACTGTAGTACTGTATAGTGTACTGGTTCAGTACTTTGACTGTGGTGGACAGTATCCTGGGCTTTAGTCCTATCACTGCTTTACATTTCCATAGTGAGCACAACAGCCTGGTTAGGGGCCAGTTGTGCACATCTGACCATGTTGCATTATGTTCAGATATGAACTACTTAAACCAGGCTTGTCCAACATTGGTAGTGTATTCCACAACATAGGTGTACATTTGCAAACACTAGCGATGTGCCCTAGTCCATTTCTAATGCTAGTCGGAGAGTGTGTTTGTCCTTGACACACATTGTAAGTGGAGTTTGCCATGACATATGTCATGGTTAGTATACTGTGCCTCTGTCTACCTGTGACATGACAGTGATACCCAGGATAAAGCTACCATCTCCCATCCACTCATCAAGATTCCTCTTGAGGAAAATCGATAAGTGACTCTATGGGTAGCCTGTACTGGGAGTTTACTCATGGGTGGGGTGGCTTCTGTGTTATGGATCATGCAGTACAGCTTGTCCTATGTAAGTCAGTGCTGGGGTTCAGGTCTCTCATGTGCATAGCTCACTGCCATTCAGATTGTACAAGGTGCAGCATGTTTATTGATACCAGCTTGGACATGGCTTTATACATCAGGCACAGCTTGCCTCTGGGTGGGCAGTATGGCAGTGTGTGTAGCTGCAGTTTGTTTAATCAGGCAACACATGGCATCTGTGCAAGCTCTTTGATACTCCTGGTGAGGTACTGTTGGGGACTTTACGGTTGATGGAGGTGTCTGCTGAGGTACATCCCACAGGGGCTATTGTAGTCAATTGTAACGCTGATGAAGGATGACTGCAGAGCCACAATGACCTCCCCTTATCTAGATCTGACAACCTTCATGATTAGGTGGGTATATGGTATGTTTCTGTAAACACTACAGCACATGTTTGTCCAATGCAGGATATCTATCACCTTGTGTCCCCAGGTCTCTCATTACATGTTAAGTACGTAATGGGTTAACACCTATGTGGTAATTGGTGGGCACTTACTGTATATCCACGGGGTTGACTATACACTTTTCTGCAATTAGCTTGCTGACATGGCTATGGCACCAGTTGTCTGTTTCTATGTGGCCCTTTTGTGGGATGCTTGTGTCAGCTGGTGGATCATATATGGTGAGCAGTTTGTAGTCCTCTGCAAACATGTTCAGACACAGTCCTTCCATGTTGGCCTGTACCTATGGGACATATATACCAGACGAGGGAGATCCCAGGACCAAGCCTTGTGGGATGCCAGTTATATCTGGTTTGTAGTCTGACATGGCTGCAGCATGTCTGACCATGTCTGTTCTGTCCTTGGTCTGGTTTGCAACCCTCTACTGACATAGGGGTTTATATTTAAGCTGGTGAGCTTATCTATAATGAACATGTAGGGTATTGTATAGAAGCCTTTGCAAGGTCCAGCTACGCTGTGTGGACCACATTGCCCTCATCAATGACCTTAATGACTGTTTCAATTGAGTCAAACATGTTTAGGGGCAGGATCTGCACTTAAGAAAGCCACACTGGGTAGGGTCCGTGTCAGTAGGTCCCCAATATCTTTATGTCTGCGGTACATGCTGATCCTTTCCATAGCTGTGCAGACCGAGCTTCTCAGGATTCTGGGGTGGTAGTTTTCAGTATCCATTCAGGCAACACCTTTGTTGAGAAGGACCACTGTTGTTGTACACTGCTCTTTGGGTACATATCCTGTGGTAAGGCTGACATTGAGCAGTAGTGTGATTTGGCATTCCATTCGTCTTGGAGTCCATGTTGGACTCAGCCCAGGACACCATCTCATACCATTGCTGCTGTGTGTTTTGCTTTGTAGATGCTGGCTGTTACCTCAGCATCTGCAATGTCAGGGGCCAGCAGTCTGCTGGGATAGATATTTTGCATTCTGGGGGTTTGCACTGCACCTGTCAGGATGTATGTTGGCAATATGTGTGTGTGTTTGGTATGTTGTTTGTGATATTTGTGTGATTCAGAGCATATCTGTGAATTCCCAACACGGTTCCTACCATCAGTTGTGAAAGCCTTGGGATTATCCTTAGTGTCCTGTACAATTTGTATCTTCATAGGTTCATAGGTTCATACTAGGCTATCCACCCTAGGGCATTTGTTAGCCTAGCCAGAGTGTGTGTGGCTTTTGCCACCCCTTGCTATGTGAATATTATGGCCATTTATGATTTGCTTTGCTGTGCCTCTGTCTGGACATGACACAGTGAAGACCCCAGTGTAACTCTACAATCATCCATCCACTTGGCAAGATTCCTGTTGAAGAGTGTCAGTGAGGGGCTCTGCCTAACATGGAGTGGGATTCTGGTCCAGGGTGTGGGGAGCCTCTGGATTATGTATCTGTCCCTCCAGCACATCCTATTTCATTATTTGTTGAGGTTGACATCTCTCACTCTCACAGCTCCGATGGCTTTGAGTTTTCTGGGGTGGAGCATGTCCATTACTCCTGTGTTGGGCATGGCCTTGTACAACAGGCATGCAATGCCTCTGTGTAGGCAGTATGTGACTGCATTCAGCTGGGGTGTCTACAGCCAGGCAGCATATGACATATATTTGAGACCCTTTATCCTCTTGGTGAGGTACCTTTGAGGTCTTTCTAACTGCTGCAGGTGTCAGGTAAGGTACATCCCATATGAGGCATTGTACTAGATTATGGGTGTGATAAGAGAACAGTATAGGGGCACAATGACCTCTGTTGACGTAGATGTGAATCCTTTCATGATACGGTGTCCAATGTAGACAGTCTTCCTAGCCACATTGGCAATGTGAGTGTCACATAACAGGTTACTGTCCACTTGTGTCCCTAGGTCCCTGATTACTCCTTCCATACATAATGGTTTACCACCTATGTGGTAATTTGTGGTACCTTGTTTGGTATTTGGTGGGACATTCATACTGTCCAGTGTCTTCAGGATGGCTGGGTGGGGTTCCTGTGTGTGAGAGTGTGGTCTGTAGCATGCTACAGACTGTACAGCAGTCTTGCCTACAGTTAGTTGCACATGGGTGGACTCCAATGCCTTGTGCATTGTCAGTTACCTGGACGTATGGGTGTCTGTGCTGAATATGGATACTCACCCTCCTTTTATGTTTTGTTCCAGGTTTTGGGGCCATGACACATGATATGTGGTATAACCTGGTAGTGCTGGTGTGCTGTCAGGAGGCTTGCAGCAGGTTTCTGTCACTGCACAGACATCGATGTTCTCCATACTGGGGATGGCCTCTAGAGCATGCATATTGGGGTTTACACATCTGGCATTGGTCAGCATTACCCTTATGTTTCTTTCCACTTATGTTTTCTAGGGTGGTGGGTTAGTCTTTTCAGCCTTGCCTACAAAGGCTCTATGGAGGTGGCAAAAGCCTTATCCAATATCCAGACGCCCAGGGTAACAGGTGCAAGCCATCCCAGGAACAGCTGCATGGCTTGTCAAGCATGACATCCCAAGCAGACAGACATTGGATCCCCTTGGAATGACACCAGTAAGTGTGCCACTTGCTATAACTGATCATTCCGTGTTTGTACTGTGGCATTATTCTTGGTAAGGGTAGGATGCTGCAAACGGTGAGTGTCATACCGGCCTGGACTACATAATCAGAGAGCTCATCTATGTCTCTTTTCATGTAGTCTAGGGAGGTACATCTCAGGTCATTCACACCAGCATGGACTATGACTGCATCATATTTCTACTTGCTTTGGGGTGACCTGCATACTTGTGTTATGTGGCGTATTGTGGCAGCCTACAGGCAGCTTACTGTACCCTTTCCCTTGTTCAGTCTGGTGTGCGGGACAGCAGTGTGTCTCACTATGGAGTCACCTATTACAACTGTATCAGGCATGTTGTTTCTCCTTCTGGCCTGTGACTGTTTGGCACACCAGCTTTGTGTACTATGTGTTGCATGTGCTATGTTTGGAAGTTGTTTGATTGGGTGTCTGCTTTAGAGGCCTCTGTTGGTGTGCTGTGTTTGTAATTTGTGCCTCCGGGAATGTTTTTCTGTGTTTATGTCTTTGGTTTGCAGTTGTGATAGGTCTATGTGGGACTGTGTTTGTGGTGTGTGTGGTTACCTTCTCCTCCTGACTAGTTTTGGGAGTACTGAGTTGAGGGAGCTCAGCCTCCAGTTTGGATAGATGGTTGCATCTCTCACATATATTTGTATTTCTTGGGGAGTTGGGGTTGTCTGTGTACTTGGGGCAGGTGTAACATTGCCTCAAGATTCACAGATTCAACTTGTTGTGGCTGGCCTTAGTGGATTGTATGTGTGGACATATTTTATTGCCATACTACTGATCAGTGATTACTTCATTGTTTATGTTTGCTCTATCATGTAGTAGCTTCCTCATTCTCTTGCATGGTTTGGTTATGGCTGGTGTCCACCATGCCAGATGCCTGCATGTATGGCATTGTGTCTTGTTTTAATTTAGGATTGCATAATCCAAGCATTCCTGGCAGTGTTCATGGAATGGCTGTATTACAGGTTCTGAGGTGTGGCCCATATTTTGCACCTGCACAGGACCTTTAATGGATTCCACATCAGTTTGGAGGAGTGCAAATATTGCTTTACACATGTTTTCCACTGTGGTTTTCTGGCCAGGGACTGTGGTCAGGATTTGTATATCCAGTGTGATTACTCTATGGTCTGGTTTTACCAGTGAGCAATACACTTCTCATCTTGCCATCCAGTACCCATGTTGCTGATTATCACATCCAGTATGCTTACCCCTCTTGTGGGAGTGGTATGTTGTTCCTGGGCATTTTGGTTTATGGATTCTATGAACTTTTGTCCTACAGTGTTGGAGCTAGTATAATGCTCCCAGTCTATGTCTGGGTATTTTCAGTCACCCAATATAATGTGGTTTGGAGGACTTGATATATTCATGTATTCCAGCATAGGCCAGGTGCAGTTCCTGGTGTTGGGACAGTAGTCTGTAGCAGGCTATAAACTGGGGGGGCAGTTTTAGCCACTGTTACTTGACCATGGCTAGTCCATGCTGCTTCTTGTTGTGGTACCAACATGGGAGTGTGGTTATCCTTGACAATTATTGCTAGTCACCCTCCTTTTGTAGCTTGTTCCATGTTTTGAGGCTGTACAGCACAGTATGAGGTGTAACCTGGTTGTGTTAGGGTGCTGTTGTGAGCCTTGACCCAGTTTTCTGTTACAGCACAGATATCAACATTCTCCATACTGGGTGAGTTTAGACTGCATGCATCTTGCTGTTTCGACTTATCCTTTATCTTATTCTTATCCCTTCTGATACCTATGGAGGTAGGTTTGTGTTTTGAGCCTTACCTATTCAGGGCACACTGTGGGTAACAACAGCCTTTGCCAGTATCCATACGGCCTGCACTGATAGGTGCACTCCAGTCCTAGCAGGTGGAGCATCATGTCATGCTCAGCATGTCATCCCAGGCTGGCACACATTGGATCCCCTTTGACTAACTGCGATACTTCAGTCAATTATTGCACTTGATCATCTCATTGTCATATTGTGGCATGATGCTTAGTGAGGGTAGGATGTTAGTCAGGGTCCTCAGGTGTGCATATAGTACATGGTGTTACATTACTTAACACATGGCATTCATGCCTCAGGTGGTGCTGCAGGGCTGCCTCTGTCGGATGCACATATTACACTCCCTGTACATGTTTGTGAGCAGGTCATGTCATTTTAGGCATCCCTGTTATTATCTGAGTGAGTCAGAGGGGTATCATTCCCAGGGTTCCTACTGAGCCAGTGTATGTGCTATGCATTGCCTCTTTGCCAAGGCCAGGGCATACTGGGCACGCCTCCTTCTGCCTACTGGGGCAGGCTCAGGTTGTTCCTCCTCCGAGTCACGCTCTGCCTGTGATGGCCTTGGCAATGGTGGGGGGCTGTTTGGCATGGCCCTATGCTGGTCCTGCTGCAGCTGTTTTCGCAAGATCATATTATGTAGCATAGCACATACCATGACAATTTGGGTACATGTAGTTGGTGTGTACTGCAAGGCTCCACCAGATGTGTCCAGACACCGGAACCGTGACTTGAGCAGCCCAAACACACGCTCTATTACATTACGTGTTTGTGCATGTGCCTCATTATGGCGTTCCTGTTCAGGTGTGTGTGCATTTCTGATGGGTGTCATCAGCCACGGCTCCAGTGCATAACCTGCATCCCCCACTAGGTGTCCGTGCGGGATGTCCCCATTGGCAAATGTCTGGTACAGCTGCGTCAAATGCCAGATGTGGGAATCATGGTAGCTCCCAGGGCAGCCAGCACACACATTCATTATTATGCCCTGGGCATCACACATAACCTGGCAGTTGATGGAGGGGAAGCCCTTGTGGTTAATGTATGCCCTACCCCGCTCACCGGCTGGTGCTTTGATGCATATGTGCGTGCAGTCTATTGCACCCACTACCTCAGGGTATTCCGCTATTTGCTGGAAGAGACGCATATTGCTGGCCAATACCTCACGGGCATTGGGGAAATATACATGATCACCGACATGTGCTGACATGGCATCCAGGAACTGGTGCAGTACCCTGGAGGCTGATGCCTGTGATATCCCCATCATATCACCAGTTGGTCTCTGGAAGGTACCTGTTGCTAGTATTCTTAGGCCAACACATACCTTGGTTTCCACTGGGATGGGTTCCCTCTGTTCGTTCTGTGTGTGCGGCGTGGCCTGCACAGCTCCACTATTTGCTGCAGGAGGTCTCTGTCCACTATATAGCTCTACTATCTCCAGCTCATGTAACCCATGGTAGGTGACCCTGGGCCTGTACACTCTTCTCCGTCTCCTCACTGTGGGTTGTCTGGCACCATCTGCATTGTCACCACCCTCAGCAAGTCGCCTATGTCTCATTATGACAGCTATGGCAGCCCCTAACATTTCTGCTCTGAGTTCAGCTTTTTCAGTTTTCACTTCTAATAGCTTACTCCTGTCTTGCAGTGTCTCTTGAGAGAAACATCTTGCACTGCTGTTTGCAGATTTTTAAGTGTTGGGCTGAGCTACTATTCTGCCTGTGTAATTGCCTGCTTCTAATTGTTTTCACCTGCTAGCTCCAGCAATATTCCCTGGTAGCTTCCTACTAATTCTGTTGCTTCCTTTTTCCTTTCTGTTTCCTCAGGGGGGAGCAGCGTGTATACCAGCAGAAACACGCTCACAGTGGCTTACACGCACGCACACATGCTTACACGGCTCAGAATCGTCTTATTCGGGTTAAAACGCGCGCACACCAGCTCAAACAGTGTTACAGCTCTGCCAACAGGCTTCTACATGCTAAGTCTGCCCTACACACGTGCACACCCGCGCAAACAGTGTTAAACAGCTACCAACATGCTCCCACATGCTCAGTCTGCCTTACACATGCACACACTGTCTTACTTGCACTTCATGGCGCGCACACGTGCGCATGCACGCCCAGCAAGAAACTTTGGTGTAGGCAACAGTGTACACCTTCCATTTCTTGACTTTCCCATGCTTATCTAGTGGCACACCTCTTTCCATGATATCTGTCTGACATCTGTCATGTAACTCTGACCTCCAATGAACTGCATTTCTTTCTACCATTCCCCCCTGTGATGTCACCTATCTCCTACTCTGTTCCTCCCCTTCTGTAACTCTTACACTACTCAGAATGTGCTCATTTGCTATGTGACAGTGGAATTCAGTATCCTAACACTCATTTGCATCAGATTGCCTACTAATGCTTAGTTACATCTCTTAGACTCAGCTTCCCCCTTAGAAACCACTACACGGTGGCCATGTTGTTTTGGTCTGCTGGTCCCTGCATTGAAATTCCATGTATTGCATAAAACCCACATTTGTGGGTTTATAACCTTCGTTTTTATGTTTTATACGGCGCAATATTTTTGCATCGGGTTACCTTGCCAATGGCCACATATTTGGCCATTGGCATGCTGCCTGAGACATATGTACCCTTTATTTGGAGCTGACATGGCTCCATTAGGTTTTGCAGAAACGCATCAGTTGTCAACTGAGTACATTTCTGCAGCTAAAACGACTCTTACACGGGCTGTTCTGGGCTTCCTGGATCGCTAATCATCCTAGTTTGCATGCTATTCTGCTGCAAGTGAGGTGATTAGCTTATCCACGCCCACTCCGTGTAAGAGACGTTTAGCTTGTCTCTTACACGGACTTTGGGCTGTTCCTGGATCGCGAAGGCTGCATGGAGTCTTACACTACTCTTGGACTCCGTGCAAGCCTTCGTGAATCCTGCCCATAGTTTGTTAAATACATGCCAAATACAGATTTGTACACTTATGCATACTCTTTTAAGAAGGTACAACAGTGTCATTCTCAAGTCCTTTATGGTGGCTCTCCCATCAAGCATGTCTGTTTTTGTTGGTAGTGTTATAGTGTCTCAATATTTCATGCATTTACATCTTATTTTCTGATTTTTGAAAGAACTGTGCTGAATATACCTGCTGAGCTCACACAAAGGAGGTTAATCTTCTACAGCTCTGCTGATATATGCCTATATATGTTCATAATCATCGAACACACAAAACAATTAAACCAAAATAATCATCCAAAAAGCAGCAAAACTCTTATTGGCATCAGAGTCCATCAACACATGTATTGTTTGCATTCCTTACTACTGTCTCTCATCAGTAAATCCACTGAGACATAAAAGCATTTTTTGAGAAGATATTTATTGCTTCAGAGTAGTATTTGACAACTGCTGAGACTAAATATGATGTGAATCTAAATCTAAGTCATTTCTGACATGGTATACTACAGACACAAACGTAAGTACATAAAACAAAGAACTGGCCAACTCATGAGGTGCCTTTGGGAATATTCCTTCCAATCATAATTCATATTCTTAAACTGACAGAAGAATAATAAAATCATCATTCAGAAACTGCTAAGACTGTTATGTTTCTCATACTCAGACCTCTTCAGTAATTTTCCATTACAAAAACAATACTGCATTTATTACAGAACAAGTAATAAAGCATGAACAAACTACAATGGCATTTTACTGATGTTTCTAACACTTCTCTCAGGCAAGCAATTTTGCACAATATTCTTTTGTTTATTACAAAGTAGAACTATGCCTTCTAACTTAAGGTGCAACTCCCAACTGCCATGCCCATATATCACAGAATACAAAGATGTTTTCTGACTAGCTTATCTAGAAATAATTCTGAAATATTAAACTCCATCTTAACTGTTGTAATGTCTTCTGGCACTTATAATTTCAGCATTTCTTCCTCTAACAACATTGAGAATTAACCCTTTATTATGGCAAACCATTCAAGAAAGAGAATGCACACCTGCAGACTATCTACGTCAGAGGAATTCAGAAACGGAGATTTAGGGTAATCTCACACAGGAAATCTAGCATAGTGTAAGAGTTACAACCCAACAAAAGATGTTGAATGTATTCCTCCCAGTCACGTTGTCTCTTTTCAAAGGTGTAAATGGCAATGCAAGCAAAATTCAAACTAGGGGATTTTCCAAATGGCGTTGTTACACTGTTTAATCAATCAATGCACCAGCAAGCTCCTGAGCCAAATATAACAGTTTCTATCAAATTCTGTTTTTGAGCTAACCCCAAAGCCCACAAACTAAAAATAAACTAAAACAATTGTGGGAAAACAGGAGGAAGCCATGGCTGAATCAACTGCTGGGAATAAAGGCATGAGGACTATTAGAGACTGAGACATCTCACCCACTGGTAGGAATCTTAAGAGACATAACCTACCATACCAGACCACTGAAGTGCATATTCATGCAATATTATATAATTCAGAAAATCCACACTTTTGAATTTTATGCCACACATTTTAATATAAGTGAAAACAAAACTTAACAGACGTTCCAGGTAAACTGTAGTACAAACTCTTCAAATGGCTGACTCAAAATCCCAGTTTATAAATCATAGTTCTACAGTAAAGGCATAGAGACAAGACACATGACCAAAACATGTTATATAAATGATAGGTCTTGCACAATTCACCCCCCCTACTCACACACACACACACACACACACACACACACACACACACACACACACACACACACACACACACACACACACACACACACACACACACACACACACACACAAACAAACACACACACACACACACGGGTAGCTCCTCTGAACACCTTTCATACAAACTACACAGTGAATGGTATACACCTGCTGCAGATCTTTACCTTTTGAGACAAACATGCCACCAAGATCCGCAGTAGGGTTGCAGACAAATAGTCACAAGTAAGACAGTTCCACTGGTGTTGGTACGCAAACGTCTTGTCCACAGAAGTACCTGTTCCTAAAGTTAAGATTGCCAGTCAACACTGGTACTGGCTATTGTTCTTCACCTGTTTTTTTTATGCAACCTATTAACATCTGCCTCAGGGAGCACAGACTATCCAAACCAACTGCAATCTCCTCAGACGTATGGTACACACATCTGAAACTACCTTGCAAGGAAAATCCTGAGTCAGCAGAGTTCTTTCCTTCACAGCATTCAGTGCTTTTATTTTTTAACACAGGTAAATGGTGGTGATCTATAGGCTTTTAACAATTTCTCCTTACCAGAATAGCCACCTCACCCATAGCAGCAATCTGACAACTTTAAACAGAAGTGCCAGTGCTGTTTCCCATTACACTCCTTCTTTAACACATATATATTCATTAGTATTCAACAACAGCTTCCTCCTTTGGCTTGGTACAGCTGAATATTTCAAGCCCATTCCACCTGGAACAGTAAAGTTAATATTCTGTCCTTCCTCCACCTCTGCCATGACTATCATTCCAGACTGGAAACAGCATGGCTCAACACAAAACCAACTACTTTCACATTATACTCAGATCCCATTATCAGCAAACTGTGCACAACACACATCTACCTATGCAATGAACTGTACCATCTTTCACAACCTGCCACTCCAACATACTAAAATTTTATGTATAGAAAAGAAGAACCCTGGTGGATAAAGTGCACTCTCAAGCATGAACACAAAGTCAGATAAAAAGAAACTGAGTGCACACCATGGTAGAACTCAAACACTTTAATAAAACAAGAATGCTAAAGCAATAGTAAGCTCTTTTACTACCATCACGGTAGCTTCATCAGACCTAATTAAAACAGTCTTCCCTCTACTATTTAAATACAAACCATGCAATCAAGAACAAAGAAACACAACTCCTATTACTTAAAGTTGTAATACACCTTATTAAAGACATTATTTCTTAGTGCACACATAAAAGTAGAATAGATGTACATATTCCAAAAGATACATTTGTTTTGTACCCAAAAAATAATAAAATAAAATAAACAAATACATATAATAAAATGCAATAGTACATCAGTGTTTTAGCGGGCGAGATTTCCAGTGGGGTTTCAGAGATACATGCTCATTGATGCCTGGAAACTTATCTGCATCTAACCGTATAATCCACTGTTGCTCCCTTTCTTCTATGAAATTCTTGATGTCACCCCCTTTAATGTTCGTAGCTATAATCTCTAAAACTAAAAATGTAAACTTATGCTCATCACCCTTGTCTATTACATGTTGCCCAAATGCACTCTTAGCCTTCTTGTTCCTCACATCCCCCACGTGTTCTAAGATACATTCTTTCAGGCACCTATTGGTCTTCCCTACATAGTATACAAAACACACCGAGCAATAAGAAAAATAAATCACATCTTTTGTATTACAGTTATCATACAAAGATGTCTCTATAACAAACCCTTTCTGTGGATGTTCAGAATGATTGCCTGTGTGTATAAACTTACAGGCTTTGCAATGTCTACATGAAAAGGTCCCCTCTCTGTGTGATGGTGGTGTGTATCCTTTGCTGTCACTCTTATAGTCTCTTTAGTGACTTACTGCTTCTAAAACTGAAATCAGGGTCATTCTCAATCAACCCTCTAAACTTCTCATCCATACTTAATATACCCCAATTCTTCTTGACAATGTCACATATCTTACTGACATTACTACTATATGTCAGGGTTAGCCTAGTCACACTATTTCTGTGAGACCTTTCTCTATCAATGAGAGTACATTCACATCTATATGAAAAGTAGGGACAACCTCTGGTCTTTCATTCTTCAAGGGCTTCAGCAATCAGGGCATCCACCTCATTCACCTTGTACCCTCTTTGTAAAAAACTAGTCCTTAACTCTTGTAATGTTGACTTCATATCATCATCATCATCATCATCATCATTATGTAATCTCATTATTCTCATTGCTTGGCCTGTCACACCGTTTTTATAGACATGACGGGGATGCATACTCCCCTTGTGTAAAAGAGCATTCCTCTTACATGGCTTTTTATATATAAAATTCCTAACATCACCAAATAAACTTTTACAGATTTAACATCCAAAAATTCTATAACATCAGATGAATAATTACAACTTAACTTTTAAAATGACAGTGGTCTGTAAGTAGTCTACAAAACGTATGGCCTCTTCAACAGGGCCATCCCACAAGACAAAAATGTCATCCACAAAAAGTCAAAATGTATCTACAAAATGCATTATTCAGCATAACATTCTCCTGTTCCCGTTTTGCTAAAGCCAGGTTGGAGTAGCTGTTCGCAGAAGTTGTGCCCATCGCTACGCCAACCTTCTGTAGATAGAGAATTTCATTGAAAACAAATACATTGTTTTCTAAAATCAATTATAATAAACTGCACACCAAATTAATACCTTTATTGTCTAAATCTGTTTTGCTTGACAGAAAGGTTCTAATGCTCTCTACCTCCCAATCATTGGGGATAACCGTGAACAAAGAGTTCACATCTAAAGTTAGAAAAATCAACTTGGTCTTATCTTGCACTTGATTTACAATAAGGAATAACTCAGTCAAACAATCTTTTGTGTCCCTCAATATTCTAGTATTGGAATTAAAAACGGGATGTAACATTTTCTCCACATAAATGGAGAGCGGTTCTGTGGTCCACCCTCTATGTGACACTATAGAGCACATGGGTGGATCAACAACATTTTTATGGACTTTGGGAGGCCATATAAACTTGGTATAGTCAGACATTCAACAGAAAAATACTTAAAAAGATCTTCAACAATAACTTTGGTCATGCACATATCAAATAAAAAGAAAGCAAGTCTTTCCATAATCCCCTTAATCTGTCCCCTATTCAACTGAACGTACGTTTCACAGTCAGACTGCAAATCCATCATATTATACAAATAGTGAGTCTTGTCTAACACAACAATACCCCCCCCGTCACTATTTTTCAGATAGAAGTGAATATACTCTCATTGATAGAGAGAGGTCTCAGAGAAATAGTGTGACTAGGCTAACCCTGACATACAGTAGTTTTTCTAGTTTTAGAAACAGTAAGTCACTAAAGAAACAGTTATGCTACAAGAGTGCCAGCAAAGGATACACACAACTGTCACACAGAGAGGGGACCTTTTCATGTAGACATTGCAAAGCCTGTAAGTTTATACACACAGGCAATCATTTTGAACATCCACAGAAAGGGTTTGTTATAGAGACATCATTGTATGCTGATTGTAATACAAAATATGTGATTTATTTTTCTTATTGCTCAGTGTGTTTTGTATACTATGTAGGGAAGACCAATAGGCACCTGAAAACATTTTATCTTAGGGGATGTGAGGAACAAGAGAGCTAAGAGTGCATTGGGGCAACATGTAATAGACATCAGTGATGAGCATAGTTTTAGATTTTTAGTTTTAGAGATTAGAGCTACGAACGTTGGGGGGGGGGTGACATCAAGAATTTCACAGAAGAAAGGGAGAAACAGTGGATTATATGGTTAGATGCAGATAAGTTTCCAGGCATCAGGGAACGTGTATCCCTGAAACCCCGCTTCAAATCTCGTCCCCTAAAACACTGATGTACTATTGCATTTTATATATATATATATATATATATATATATATATATATATATATATATATATATATATATACATTATATTATTTGTTTATTTTATTTTATTATTTCTTGGGTGAAAAACAGGTGTATCTTTTGAAATGTGAATATCTATTCTACTTTTATGTGTGTGCTAAGAAATCATGTCTTTAATAAGGTTTATTACAAATTTAAGTAAGAGGAGGTGTGTTTCTTGGTTCTTGATTGGATGGTTTGTATTTAAATAGTGGAGGGAAGACTGTTTTAATTAGGTCTGATGAAGCTGCCTTGATGGTAGTGAAAGAGCTTACCATTGCTTTAGCATTCTTGTTTTATTAAAGTGTTTGAGTTCTACCATGGTGTGCACTCAGTTTCTTTTTATCTGACAATAAGCATTTTACTCTGCACTTGACAATTCCCTTACTTTTACAAGCATGCATTTGATGAATATTCATACACTGTGCATGTGTGTGTGTGAGTGTGAGTGTGAGTGTGTGTGTGTGTGTGTGTGTGTGTGTGTGTGTGTGTGTGTGTGTGTGTGTGTGTGTGTCAGTGTATCCATATGCACACACAGACAATGTTATACAGTGTATATATATATATATATATATATATATATATATATATATATATATTATACACATACATATATTTTTATGTATTCACTTTAGAACATTGAAACCCCATAACATTGAAATTAAAAACACTGAGACTAAAATCTTGAAAATTCAAAACACTGAACACTCAAAGAATTGAATCCCATAACAATGAAAATACATAGGAAAGCAACATGTACTATATTCTGGCACAACTACATACAGAAACTAAAAACAAACCATATTACACTTCTTCAACTATAAGCAGAGGGGGCACCCCCTGCTACTTAAATATATCAACTCAGATCA
This sequence comes from Protopterus annectens, assembly GCF_019279795.1. Lineage (NCBI taxonomy): Eukaryota > Metazoa > Chordata > Ceratodontiformes > Protopteridae > Protopterus > Protopterus annectens. Next base: position 279,379,685 of record NC_056740.1, read on the forward strand.
CACTACACTACACTACACTAAGATGTGTTATGGTGTAGTATAGTAAGTAAGAAGGGAACATGACTGAGGTTACCTATGAAACTGTGGCAAGTATCGGAGAGATATATAGTAATGTGTAATGTTTTATCAGTGAAGTAGTGCTTCTAAGAGAAGGTTGAGTATAGTTCTTTACTATTTAAAAAGGCAGTCATGAAGCACAGAGTGGTATGCTTGCCATTTTGTTCTGTGTAGTGTGATCTCAGAGTTGATATATTTAAGCAGCATGGGGTGTGGGGGGCACAGCCCCCCCTGCTTATAGTTGGAGAAGTGTAATATGGTTTAATTTTTATTTATTATTGTATGCATTTGTGCTAGCATATATTAAATGTTGGTTTTCTATGTATTTTCAATGTTATGGGATTCAATGTTTTAAGTTTTTAGTGTTTTGAATTTTCAAGATTTTGGTATCGATGTTTTGAATTTCAAGATTATGGACTTTCAATGTTCTAAAGTGAGTATATATATATATATATATATATATATATATATATATATATATATATATATATATATATATAAAGAGTGAGAGAGACAGAGTGAGAATGAGAAACAGAGAGAGATAGAGAGAGAGAGAGAGATGGATAAATATAGATATACAGATGTGTGCTTTTGGAGAAGTCTCAGAAAATTACTTCCCTACACACACTTTGTTTTCTGATGTGTTATTGATACTGTCCTAAAACTAGGGCTTCTGCAATGGGTTCCCTTCTCCCCTTCATAAGGCACCACCTTTTAATTAATTAATGGCCAGTAAACTACTCAGTGAAGTAACAATTTTGTGTAAATGAAGTATGTACAAATACCATTTAGAAAAGAGTTCAGCATAATAACCTATCAGTGCTAGCCATCATTAATTTAGTTTTCCTCTGCAGTGAAAAACAAATTCCTCTAAAAGTGGTCTCCTGTCACTTTTTGCCTATGATGACCTCGCGTGCATGTAACAAAAAGCAAGAGAAACTAACTCTGCTATCACCCCCCCATTGTGCTTGCCTCAAATCCAGTACACAAGATCTGAAACTGGAAAATACAAATCATGTCAGTCAGTCTTACTTTTCATCTAGCAGTTGTCTGCTGAACATGTGATTCACCCCTAGGATGGAATATAATTTTTCCCCCAGCACAGAAGTATGCCACTTTCTTTTTGTTTAATCTATGTATCCGTTAAAATAAGGTATGCATCTATCTAACATTTGCCTGCAAAATTTAGCACTAGGGTCCCAGATACATATCACAGTCATCCAATTTTCTATTTTCCCAGAACTCTACAACTTAACTTCCATCTAGCTAGTCAGCCATGAGCTAACAGCCCTAGATTTGCATCACTCTTCACCTTAGTAATTCATGCTAACCTTAACCCTAACCCTTCAAGTGTCCCAACCCATCCCTACACCTAAGTTAGGAAAAACCTTTTGTGTGACATTAACACTACACAACACACTTAGACATACACCACTTGTATCCCTGTTGTGTGACATTAACACCACACCAGATGCTTAGATACACATCTCATCCATCCCCTTTGTGTGACATTAACAGCATACACACCCCCTTTGTGTGACATTAACAATGCACAAGGCATTTAGATACACACCACATGCATCCCATTTGTGTGACATTAACACCACATAAAACATTTAGATGCACACCACATACATCCCCTTTGTGTGACATTAACATCACACAAGACACTTAGATACATACTACACACATGCCTTTTGTGTGACATTCACACCACACAAGACATTTAGCTGCACACCATCCCTTTGTATGACATTAACACCAAACAAACCACTTAGATACATACCACATACATCCCCTTTGGGTAACAGTAACACTACACAAGACACTTAGATGCACGCCACCAGTTTGTGTGACATTAACACCACACAAGACATTTAGATACACATCACATACATCCCCTTTGCATGACATTAACACTATACGAGACATTTAGATACACACCACATACATCCCCATGTATAGCATTAACACAACACAAGACACTTATATACACCACATATATCCCCTTTGTGTTACTGTAACACCAAACAAAGCACTCAGATAGATACCACATACATCTCCTTTATGTGACATTAAAACCACACAAGACACTTAGATACACACCACATACATCCCATTTGTGTGACATTAACACCACACAAGAAACCCAGATGCACACCACATAAATCCCCTTTGGGTGACATTAACACTACACAAGACACTTAAAGTCACATTCCCATTTTGTGTGACATTAACACCAAACAAGACACTTATACACACACCACATCCCTTTTGTGCAACATAAACACTACATAAAACACCTAAGACACACCATCTACATCCCCTTTGTATAACATTAACACCACACAAGACACTTAGATACACACCAGATACATCCTATTTCAGTGACATTAACACCACATAAGACACTTAGATACACCCAACATACATCCCCTTTGTGTAACATTAACACTACACAAGAAACCTAAGACACACCATATACATCCCCTTTGTGTGACATTAACACCACACAAGGCACTCAGATACACACCACATACATCCCCTTTGCATGACATTAACACCACACAAGACACTTCGATACGCAACACATGCATCATATTTGTGCGACATTAACACCACATAAGACACTTTGATGCGCACCACATACATCCCCTTTTGATGACATTAACACTACACAAGACACTTAGATGCACACCACCCCTTTGTGTGACATTAACACCAAACAAGACACTTAGATACATAGCACATACATCCCTTTTATGTGACATTAACACCAAACAAGATACTTAGATGCACACCACATACATCCCCTTTGTGTGACATTAATGCCACACAGGACACTTAGATACACACCACACACATCTCCTTTGTGTGACATTAACACAATGTAAGATACTTAGATGCACAACACATATATCCCCTTTGTGCGACAT
>NC_056740.1:279387677-279460177 GCF_019279795.1 Protopterus annectens
GTTTGCTAATTCTGACCAATGAGAATAACTACATACTCTTATTTTAGATTATGAAATGAGTTCCTTAAGGTTTACTGGTAGTTTTTATTGTTATACCACAGATTTTAGAAATTTCGGGAGCCACAGTGTAGTACCTCATACCAGATGCATACTAATGTTGATGTTATGTTTATGTTAATGCCTTGCAAGAGACAGTTTTAAAGCATCCACCTCATCTAATCAGTGCCTGAAACACTGTAAATCCAGTTTGTCAAACCCTTCCAAATGACCCCCCCCCAACACCAGTTATCAACAACTCAACAAAACGCCAGAAAATAAATTGGGATGAGCATGCATTTTTGTGCCTTATATCCAACTACTTATAAGTGTCAATATTAGAGTTATACCCTAATCAAGAATGAAGAATGGTCAGTTGTGACTGCTCCCCATCTTCCATTGTCTGATGTCCTGCCTGAATTAAAACAGAAAAACACAAACCCACTATAAAACAATACAATAAAACTTCCTTTGACAAGACAGACATTCAGTCAGTACAAACTCAACGTAATGTAATTTTACCACAATCTCAGTGATGAACTAGGGTGACAATTTTAAATTGCTGTAAGAAAGGCTTAGTTAAGCACTTATGTCTTAACCAGTGGAAATCTTACAACTAAAGACCACTGGCACTAAGGCTATGGTTTTAGGATGACAGAAATGTTGTACACAATATTCAGTTGGCCTCCAATTGTTTGCATGGTGATTTGAAAATATGAACTATATATTCTTTGCATTTTAGCTCGCTTTTGCTAATACTGGAAAATGAAATCCATAAAATTTGTTTCAATATCTCAGCCTCTGCCTGAGAACAGTGAGTAATCTATTCATCACAATCAAACTCATTCTGACAATAAAATCTTGAAACTCTTGGTGTACTTTTTAATGCTTTCAGATTCGAATTACAAAATCGTACTACATTATGGTGTTTCTAGACCTCATTTAACTAAATGAATCATTTCATATAATACACTGAAGGCATTGTTTCTAAATGTCTACTCCAGATCTCACCACTAAACAGATGGGCTGGGCTCCAATTAGCAGGCTGTAAGAGGCTCACAGACGTCCATTTCATTCAAATGTGGTAGGAAGTCTATTTCTGAGTATGTGTTTCCCACAGATTCACATTTAGATGCACAGTTACCACATCTATTCCTGTGGGACATCAGTTAAGCAAAACATGAAGCATTAGACACTGCGGGCTTCCAAGCATTTTATATCTTTTCTGCATCCAGCAGTGAATGATCCAAAGGAAAAAAATACTTTAGAGTAATTATTCATGTCTTTGCTTAAGATGCTGGAAATTTAACTCGTTTTCATTTTTATTGTGCATATTCAGATTATGTTGACAGATTTTGTTTACTGCATGCATTTTCTATTACTCACTGCTGCAAAGGAGATGCAGTCAGAAAAAAAAATAAGTTTGAAAACCTTAGTATATACATCAAGGTCATATCAAAGAAGCATTTTCAATTTATATAATTGTTCTGTTTCCTCAGAATTTTATGGTAAGAATCATAGCCTCCATATTCAAGTCACAGATGCATTAATACAGACACAACACAACAAGAAAAATAGAAGAAAGATATGTATTCTACAGTTATTCCATTGATAATTGGTGGCACAGATAACAACTAGGTGTAATAAAAATTCTCATGCACTTGTTTCCGTTATTCCTACGCTATGCCTTCATGTACACATCACACATACTGGGAATGATAGCGTATAGTGCAGTGCTAATTAATCAAAATATGAAGGGCAGCAATTAAATAGTCATCATTACGTTCATGTTGTCTTTCCAGGGCCATTTGCATGATTTTTGTTCTTATTTTCATAGTACTTCCACAAATATTAACTTTATAATGCCATAAATTGCAATTAGCATAGATCCTAAGAAGCAAATTGATAAAACAATTATATTACAACCTCTGAAGGCAGAGCACATAGCGCTTGTGAAATTGATAAAGGTCTACCACTCAAGAAAATTGTTTGTACAGTGTGGATTAAATTATTATGTAGTACTGCTAACATCCATGGAAGCAACTGAAAATGGGCACGCATTCAGAGAAATGGAATATTTACTCCAACTGTAGGAGAGTTAATTTGGTAGTACTGTTTGTCTTTATGGAAGAATAAGGTGTTATGCTTGTCCAGTGTGATAATATTAAAAGTATATTAAAAACAATATGACATAATGCTATCTAACATGTTACTGCATTAAAATTAGAAAACAAATGGTAATAAACGTCATGAGCATGCATGAATATTCATGGCAAGTTCAGATAAACACAGCAACAGAACAAGTGGCGAAATCTGATAAAGTAAGAAACTCACTGACTGTGCTATAAGAATATTTCCAGTTTAGCATGGAATGCAAGTTATTAGGTAGCCTCCACATATAATACTCTAAATTTTAAACTTTAGAAGTATAAAACATGTCCAAAAGTTAATTACAAAACAGTAGACTTCAAAGATAATAAGCAAACTTAAGAAACATTATCCTTGTCCCCTTCAATAAACTAATCACTCCAAATGACATTTGATGACCTTTATTGAACTTTCATAAACATATCTTTGTTAGCCAATATTTATTATTTCCAACTGAAATATAGTATCACTGATTGAATTCCAGCATTTACATCCATGTAATTTTAATCAGGACAGTGTACCTTGTTCATCCAGACCCAGTAAGCACCGTCCATACCTCCAACTCACTTACTTATGAAACAGCGTCCCACTACTCACTTCATTTACCATTTATTGAATTATACATCCAACCAAATAAGCAGCATCCTTACCTCCGCTCACTTACATTACTTATGAAGCAGCATCCCATTACTCACTTCATTTACCACTTATTGAATTAACATCTAACCAAATAAGCAAGATCCTTACCCCGCTTGCTTATTTATCAAGCCACCTCCAAATACTCACTTTCCTTTCCCAATTCATTGAAATGATCACCAAACCAGAGGGGGAACAGAAGAGTATATGCCTGTCCCTCTTCTCTGCCCACCAGCCTAACAAGGCTGTTCCCCCTCACTCAGATAAATTTTAGCTACCTAATTACCATTAAGTCATTAGTCCAAACATCATTCAGAGTACCCCATCCTCTCTAACGTAACTGGATTCATGTCATCACCTCCTAAAGCCCTATTACATAACTAACTAAATTAACCATCTACCCAACAACTGAAAACAAATCCCTGATCACTTCACTTTGCTATGCTAGTGTAACAAGCCATAATCTCATAACCCAGTATTACCACTGCACATGAACTAAATAATCCATAACTCACAACCAATGAAAGCCGCACAATGACTCAAAAGGCATAACCAGCCAACTGGACAACCAACCCTAAGCCCACTGCCACTCAAACTACACAGAGGCGACTGCCTACTCTCAAGCCACCTTGCACCCCCATTTTACCACCCAAATGAATATAATAACCAAATAAAATCCATGTAAGGTCAGCGCAATAACAATCTTGGCATCCTGCCAACTGTCCATTATTAACATAAAGTGTTTTAAGTGGTCATCATGGCATTTAAGCAACTACCCGTAACAGCAGCCTTATATAACAATCATCCAAGAGCTATCCTGCTCTCCCTCCAACTGATACAAGTGCAACACCTAAAGGCCATACTCACCTTTGCTGACCCTCAACACATTTCCGGAATGACTACATGTAGCCATAACAGATGACACAGCAGCTATACTTGAACTCAAATCCAAAAACCAATCATACACAAAAAACATTTTACAATAGTCAATGTCTGTCCCTCTACCCACTCAACCAAAGCTGACCCCTGAACCCAATGAAAACCAACCAAATTCACAACAGCACAATACTATGCTCCTGAGTAAGGTGCTGACTGCTAAAACATCTACCCCTGCATAACCTTAAACACCCTCAAATCAATACCTCCTAAAGCCCCTTCTGTCTAAAACCCTAGCCACAACACAAAGTAGAACATGGCCAACTTCTGGTAAACTCCAAAAGCATGCCTTGCTTCAACCCTCCATAACCCATGCAAACCAAGCTCCATGCCCCAAAATATACCAAAATCACCCTCATGCCTACAATGCTTCCAGAAACCCCACCTACAACTCACTCAATCATAAATGAAATGGTTCTTGTGGTATTCCAGCTAAACCTCAACCTAGTATGTAGCATTATCAAAAACTTACCATGCCCCATGAACCTTATCAGCTTTCTATCACCAGATCAGATCATGAACCATCTACCAGCACAGTAACCTGAACAGCTAACTGTAAATATGCACCAAAAAACTCCACACAAACCTGACATGCCCATCTGCGTACTTACCCTATTAAATTACCAGAAACCTCATTACCCACAGATCCCAAAACCAATCCAACCTCAGCTGTTGTTACTGCCACTCCACTGAGGATCTACACCAAAATCACCTTAATGCTAACTAAACACCTGCTACACCATGCCCCTAACTTACCTCAAGCACACCTGATGTCACAGTAATCTCGAACCATACAAACTCTTACTTGCCTAAATGAGCACCTGGAATCACATCATTACCTGCAATCTCACTGCCTTCCACCCCAATGTCCAAAGCCTCCAACAGCATCATCACCTGTCCAATCCACTTTATTCAGACCCATCAGTTGATACAAACTGTGCTATTCACCATCTCAGCCAGAAATTCTGTACCTCCATCATATGTAAAAGAAAACAAATTAAGCATCTTACTGTCATGAAGATTGCAAAGCATATAGGTATCAATCTCAATACACCTATTTATGGACTACCAGTCAGACGGTCAGCCCCCATGGTAATAAAATGAGTCACACCTCCAAGAACATATGGTCAGTCAAACCGTGACACAATTGCTTTCAAATCCACGCATTCTACAAACACAGTTAGGCACAACACAAATTAAAGATGGGCTTCAAACCCCTTACCCTGCATGTATGGGGCAAACTGATCTCCCCCCTACCTGCTATGCCCATCCCTTACCAGCTTACAGTAAGCTAGCTGACCATTCTGGGGACCCTGTAGCCAACTTTCAACCATAAAAGGTCACACTACTGGTCATTATAGACCAGCAATTTCTGTATTTAACTATAGATGCCACTAAATAGATTTAGTATATACCATGTGATCATAATACAATTAGCAACAGTACAGCATTCCAGTTTGCTCACCCAATGCCCAATACACCCCCCCCCCACATGATCATTAGTGCTTTACTAACCAAGCTCAGCCTGCCTGAACATTTCCCCTGCAACCCTCCAGCCACTCCCAACTTCCCCCATTTTGGACCTGGGATCAAAATGTCACTTTCACAATCCTCTCGCCCCAAACTTTACACCACCAGGTAGCCAACACAGCCACGGTATCTTCTTTATCATTCACCTGCCCTACAGCAATACCAGCAATTAGCTGCATTTTAATTGAGCTGTCCTTCCTCTGTTCACCCCAAATAAAGCAATCTACTAAACACACTGTGAACCCACCACACACACACTCCTGGAGTAAATAGTTAACCTTACTTAGGGCTCCCCTTCCTGCAAGCTCTCCAAATGCATTACTACCTCCCCTTATGGACACACATGGGCACCACAAAGCCCACAAACAAACCAATGAAACCCCAAAACTGTTAAGCCCCAACCTAGCCATACAGGGAAGCCCAAATAATTAAAATGTACCTTTCAACTTCCCAATACAAAAATATGAGCACAGCCAACCAACAAGCCATTGAAATGCAAGCAATAACTACTGCCCAGGAGTAGTTATTGTCCTACACAAAATCTGGATAGTTGACAGATATGACGGCCCCTCTTCTGACAATGAGCCATCACGCATGTGTAACGACACTCATCAACAACCAGGACTCAGAGAGCGTGAAAATGCACTGGCTGCTTCAGCTGAGAAAAATCCTCACAAAATGGCACGATAGACCCCCCCCCCCACACTGCAACACTCAAAAACAATTGACTAAATTAATAATAAATCAGCATAACGTGTTATATACGTGACACCATTCATGCTAAGCAGAGCCCGTGACCTCTCTGCAAGACTGCAGCCTTCATTATTAGTAAGCTTCACTCTCAAAGTAATCACTTGAAATGCCAGAAAACTGCAATTTTATGAGGAACACCAGTCATCTGAGCCCAGTAAAAATGGAGAAAAGCTGAAAGAAAAACGGGACAAAAGCTGACACAAAAAGCACCTCAACTATCATGTTTATAATTTAGCCAGGTGGTAGATGAAGTAGAGTTGTAACATGCCTATCCTGCCAAGCCATGGATCCCATCATCAGACCAGCAGAACACAGACTAATGACCTCAAGCCTTTATACCAGCCACCCAAACATAACATTGTCGAAAGTCTATCCTGCATGACAACATGCCTTTTTTTTTTTTTAATATGTAAGGACTCACAGCAGCCAGCCTATTCTCCTGAAACACTGCACCCCTACCAGTAAAATTGCATCCTGAACAAAAAGTCCTTTTGAAAATGCCCATAGCAGTTCACAGCCTTAACCCCACATGCCAAGCCAATGCATTCCCATGTAACACTGGATGCCTATTAAAATATTTGCAATACTCTAGAGCTCCCCCCCCTCCAGCCTTGACTCCATAATGGGATGAACAGTAACCACATGCAAAGTAAACTCAACACAGCCTTAATCTTATACTGAACCATACCTCTCAAACTCTTAGACCAAACAGTCTGATCAAAGCCATAAATAAAAGTAGGACACCAGCCCAAAATAGGGACAATTCTCCAAATATTGCTCTGAGAAACTTATAACATTGATAGAATGACTGGTTTGCATTAGGATACTTTTTCTGAAGGGTATGAAGTTTGAACTCCATTGTCTGTCATTATTTTTTAACTTCAGTCTTTATTGATTAGCCACTAATTCAGAAAACCACAATGTTATGAAAACATACCAAAATATGAAGCAAAATCTGAACATTCTGTGAAAATCTGTACAGTTGAGAGGTATGTCTCCTCTACCACAAACTTATACCACAGGTAATAAATCAAACTGCTGTCACCACTGCACTGTGCATGTCATGAACACCATCACTCCCAGTCCCCCAATGCCCACGAAAACCTCAACCTCATCAGAAAAGCTACCAAAGCAGTAATGAACATTTTTTCTGATGCAACGCTCCTCTCAAGGATGGAAATACTTTAGCCTATCATGCCTTCTATGAAAGATCAGGGAGGGCTCTGTTAGTAAATGACTCATCAACATACCCATCAGTCATCATAAAGCACGACTAAGTTGCACACACTTTGACGTGGGGCACAGACTTTTGGCAAGGGTACTCTCCTTCCAGATAGTAAATTGTTACCTGGAAACTGCTGCCTCAATTAAGGGTACAGTCTGAGGGTGAGGATTCTTAGAAGTGTCTCGTTTTAGCAACTACCATGGTTTAAGTGAGAATGCAACTTAAACTTTTGTGGGAAACACTAGGCATGCACAAACATTACCAACGGCTACAGCTAAGCCCATGAACAGACACCACCATCATAAATGGGCTACAGACCTAATCCCATGAACAGACTTAAGGCCTGTACTCCACCTACGAACCATCAGTGTGAAAACCCCTGAATTATAGCTTTCATTGACTGGCCATTTCACCAAACTCTCCTCAGCAGTCTCCCCCACCGCAAGCCACACCTGTCCTATTACAGCTATTCTTACAGATCTGGCACAATCATGCATGACACAACCCCTCTCACATGACAGTCACCACTGATCTGCCCCAGCAAAGCCCCGATCATTGTCCCCCCACCGTCAACAAAGCATAGCAACAGAATGAACCAAAGGGCTGCCAATTAACCCAGAACTGTACAGACTGAATAACAATAAACATCTTAACAGGAAAATAAAGTGTATAACTAGTCTACCAGCCCAGAAAATTACCACTCACTCTTGAAAGTCTCCACTGCACAGAGACTCCAACTGGCTGGCCACCATTAAGTTACCCACAAAACCGACGCTCAAAAAAAAAAAAAATAAAATAATGGTTTCACCTCAAAGTTTTTAAACTACGGCCACAAGATCACAATCAGAGTTATACCAAGTCCCCTCTGGCTCCTCCAACTCCTTAATAATACTCCTCCCATGGCCTACCTGTTCCACCATACATACTGGTCGCCTGAATGTACTACTTGCAAGTAGCAAGTTCATGCCAAAATGTGATTCCTTACTCAGTTACACTTGTATAAGCCTCTTAAGCCCCTGTCTACCCATACCTCATTTCCTCCCAATTATCCCTCCATTTCCATTTAACCCCCCCCCCCATACTCCTACTAATATATATATCTAACCCCACTCTGAAGATGTCCCTGGATAATTTGGTTTGTTACCAAACCTCATTTAACCCAGTAACTGGTAGCTTGCAGTCCAAGTTCTGTAGCCTGACATTAAGAGTTAGAGGAGTGATAAACCAATAAACCCCAAAACACATAAATGCTAATACAATTTTGAATTAGACTGCCTTTTTGAATGCCATCAATTGTATTTATTAGATTTTTACACAGCATCTTGTTCTTGTTGTTATTTAGGTGTGGATTACAGACAACCTTAAGAGTTCTATGAAACCAACATTTTTGTGCCCTGACTATCTTTGGTTGTACTTTAGTGCATTAACCAAATGCCTAACTTGCATCTTCAGTAAGATGTTTGATTCTGAACCAAGAACATATGGGCAGTTAACTTATGTAACTAGAAATGTGACAATTAATCTGCAGGTGAAAAGGCCTAAGACAGAAACTGAAAATCTTGTGGTGCTGTTTATGTGACTTTTCCAACTTTTGCTATTGACTATCATCTAGTACTTGAAAACTGCACACTATTAAATCTGTTAACGGTTACTTATAGCATTTAATGAGAACTTATACATAAATAGCCTAAGTGAAAATTATACTACAAATGCATGCATTACCTGCTCTCCAGTGAGACGTTTCACTTACCTGCTATCAGTGACCATCTCCTTTTCTGACAAATTAGTTGTCTGGAAATATAACAACTGAGATTATTTAATAGTCCTAGACCTTAGTTTTTTTTCAGAAAATCACTAATTTTACAAAAAATATGAGAATCATGCCAACTTGTAAACAGCACTGAACATCTGTGCAGATACCATTAAAATCTGAACTTACTACAAATCATAAAATACCACTGGTTACTTATGGAAATCAGGTGCAACTTATTTTTACATTCCTAAAAACATTATGCAAAACAAGATGCATCTTGATCCTGTAAGTAGCCATCCCCTTAGGGAGAAGAACCAGTGAATAATGTCAGACATTGTAGCTGCAGACTACCAGTTTATCAGAACAGGCATGCAATAGCAGCCTACCACTGACAGCAGATGCTTACACAACCGTCTGTAGCTCATATACTTGTGTGAGAATGTTGTCCTGCTCTTCTTTGTATGCTTTTGACTACTTGCATCTGTTTTTCTTATGACATTTCTGTGGCTTCTCGTATACCATCTTGAAATGCAGCTGTCTGCCTACTCATGCAATAGGTCTCTACTTAGTTGCTCATGCCTATTTTGCACTACAGTGTACATTGTGTGATGCATGCCATCTTCCACCCTTAAATGCATCTGTATGAATCCCAGCATATATGGCTAGCTATTTATGCATACACAAGTGAAGATTTTTTAGAACAAAGAACAAGGACCATTATAGAGCAGTGCTGCCAGTCCCTCACCATTAGAATGTAATTGAAATCAGTTTTGCCCTAAACTATACACAAAAATAGCTCATTTATTCATATACACTATATGTTAGCAAATGCATCCATTATTTTTACAGGAAGCAATCTGCTATGGTACTCCATTGTAAGGCTTCTGCCCGTTGCACCCCACGATGAAACTATTCTAACTTGAAAATTACATCATAGAGCAGGGATCACTCCATTTTGAAGAAATAACCGAATATGTTCTTTACCATGATGCTGTGAACTTCTGGTGTTGCAGTATTGAACTGGAATTAGATTCAGAATGACTGGGTTTGGATTTTAGGATCCCTCTACTTAATAACCAAGTCTATTTACCACTAAGCACCATAGTGGCTTATTTTCTATCCTAACTCTGACAGATTGTCAGCCATTGTCTGTAATATTTAATGACTATGTCTTATAACTGCCAGCTGTTATTTTTGTAAACAATGCAGCAAAAGTTGTGATCACTGTGAATATCAAATTCCACAGACAATGCACCTACAGCTGCAAATATTTAAAATGTTATACCCCCTTATGTTGTATCTATGACTCGTATACCATTCTGCTATTTCACTTTCTCTCTCTCTCTCTCTCTCTCTCAAATTGCTGTTTTCTTTAGTCTCTGATTATAATTGCCATATCATATTTTATTTTGATTATATCAGCATTTAATGTCTATTGTTTGCCATTGTGGCCTGGGTCATAGCTGAAAAGGACCTAGCGAGCCTACTCCCCTAATTATCAAATTAGATAAAAATAAATAGATAAGGAGACCGACAGAAATTATAACACAGAATACTTGGTAAACCTAACCCTCATGTATGCTTTTGAATAAATATGTTTCGTATTAATTATGAGGATTTTATCTGCTCAAAGAAGGCCTGAAATCAATTTAATATACTACATCAAATTAGAATTAAGAAGATAGTGTAGGAAGAACAGAAGTTTTGGGAAATAACACTTTTAATTGATTCTGTTCTACTAGGAAATGCAATATACAGAAATGTGTTTTTCAAAGTTAATTTTTTTTAACTTAAACACTAATGGTTTAGCATTTGTGTCTATGATTTTGGTCATACTTATGCATATATGTACCCCTAGACAGAGAATTGGTGGATCATAGTAGCTGCATCAGGTAAATCGGTAACAGGATTAGAAAGGCATATTTTGCAATCATCTGCAAAACAGGAGGTGAGGAGATGTGATACACACAGGTGCTAAAAGTAAGATTTCAGCTGCCAGTCAAGTGAAAAATGTATCAACACAAACAGCAGTGAAGAAATAGAGTAACCCTTTGATTACATTGAACAGTCTGAACAAGATATTATTAGCACATAGAAATGTCACCACTTCCTGAAAAGCATATGTTGAAACCACATGGTGGTCATTGCTTACCTGATATAGTCCCATTCCATTGCTTCAAATGCTTTGTAGAAATCTAATAGGCACACCACCACTGGCAGCTTATCCACCTGAATCCATTTCTAGGTTAGTTCATGCCCTGCTGAGGTGGAGCCTTCAAATCAATATTTAATGAAGTCTTAATAATTCTTTGGGAGAACCTGAGACAGAATCTTGTCCAAACTGCTTACTTTAGCCTTGGTAAAATTTTTCACCTCATGCAGCAACAATAAGGTTGGCTAATAATTGCCAGGAATATTCTTTTCTTTCCCTGGTATGCAAAGAATCAAGACTTTTACTCACATGGAATTTACTGGAAATGGGACTCTAAATTTTGTTTCAACAAGCAGGTGCTGTAATGGAGAGAATAACTGATCATTGACGGCTATATAAAATCTGGAGTAAACCCATCAATGTCTAGAGCTTTGCCAGGAGTTAAAATTGTTGATTTCAGTAATTATTTTATATTTCTGTACAACTGCATTTAAATTGACAGCTTCAATAAAAGAAAGTCTGAGAGACTCCAGTGAGGTGATAAAAGGTATGGATCTCAGTGTTATTTGAGCAATAAGAATGAATAAAAGTCAGAGGATATTTGAATGCCATGCACTGACTAATTTCCATTAAGTTTGCAACAACTACCTCACCCTGTTTATTTTTGACTGTTATGATGTCTAATTACCTTGTCCATTCAGTGCACAATCTAGCTAAGACCTTTTTGTAGGAAAATCCCTTTACCAAGTAGAATAATTTACATTGTTCCCATATTTCGTGTACATGCCGACTTTGGTTTACCTTAAGACGTGCTTTCTTACATTTTTGCTCCTTATGCTTTCAAGCTAAATAATTTTGTTCTGTAGCTGACCTATTATTTAAGCAATAACCAATGACGTGGTGTGGTATATTGAAGATTTACCCACAGTTGGCATAGTTTAATCACAAGAGTGAAGCCCGAGTAATTAAATAAAGCCAACCATGGGCAAATTACAATATACCAGAGCCACTGCATCAGTTATTGCTATTATACAATGACAGTATTTAAGAAAAAAAATACTTACTTTTCTTAAATAATGTCTTTGTATAACAGTGGTGGTATATTGCTTCCTTGTGTCGATGTACTGCACATGCGTATGGGACTTGCGTTCCTATGCATACACAGTACATCAATCTCTGAAACGGAAGCAATGGAGAAAAGAAAGTCTCCGTTGCTCCATTATTTAAAAAAAAATGGTTTTAGATACTGTATACCAACAGAAAAAAGTCCGGGCAACCGGACCTTTTTCCGTTGGTATATTGTGGGATTTACAACAGGCACGCTGGAAAATCAGCGTGCACGTTTTGGAATATTAATGGGGGGGTCATTGTATAATTGTCATTTATTGACTGCATTTCCCTTTTAAAGTAATTCTATACATTTTAAGCATGTTCTTGAACATTTCCCAACCAATCTTCTTTATCAACCCTGTAGCTGCCTGAAGTAGTCTTCCAAAATTTTGAATCCAAGATCTGTTGGTCTTAATTATTCATCATCAGTGAACCAGATATCCAACTGCTGATATGACAACACAGGAAACTAGTATTAATATTAAGTGAGAACTAGAGCTAGCATTAAGTTTAAGGCAAGGATTATTAGCTAATGATGAAGAAATAAACAATGTCTCCATTACATTTCACATCATCCTTCTAGAGGCAAGCAGTGTGTCCAGGTTACTAGCAGTACATATTGTGGGCTATCAAAGGTAAACCTATCACAACCTGGGTTAAGTGCCCACATGTATATCATCAAATCAAATTTTTTCAAACAATGACTAATGGCATTGATCATCTTGGGATGCCATCTGACTCCTGCAATTGTCTGTCAAAACGTGGTTAGATATCAGGTTGAAGTCACTTCCTGTAATTCATGCGGTGTATAATGCTTGCAACTGGGAGTGTGTTGGTATGGTTTGTGATGTAAAATGCTTGCACCTAGGATTTCGTCAGTGTGGTTTGTTTTCATTTGCATAAATGTATGATTGCATATGTAGCAAGTGATGGTTTAATAAAGATGTTTCTTGTTTAAAAAAAAGAAAGGCAGGAATTAAATAATGTATGTAATGTTGCTTAGGTTATATGATATATAGCAATATATGAAGAAAAATGTTTATTATGTGTTTGCTTTTATATGAATGCAAATTTGCCTATTTCACAAGTAATAATTCAATAAAGGTGTTTGGGAAAAAAACATATTCTGCAGATAGTTTTAAAAAGATTTATACAATATTATGTCAGCAAACTACAGGCCATGAAAATTACACAAGACAATTGCACTGAACTCTCAACCTCTGTTAATAACTGGGCCTAGCCTACAGAGGTGAGAGTTATTTATCACTCCTCTTTCCGAAGAGGTTGAAATCATAGTATCACTGCAGCCCTTCTTCAACTTAGGGTTATGTGTGTGTGTGCATTGTTTCTTAAGTTTTCTTGGTGCTCTGTGAATTTACCACATTCACTTTAACATTTTAATACACTGACCCACTAACAGGATGCAGAAAATGAAAAAAAAGTTCTGTCTGAAGTACTAAGATACACCATCAAAATAAATGTAACTAACTTCAGCTGAATAAACTTTTTTGTTCATAACAAATGCAATTGTATAGTATTATTATTAATATGAGCAAATTGTAAGGTGCTAATAAGAGCACTATAGATAAGCTATGAGTTATTTTAGCTATATATTATTTTAACATGACGTGTTAAAATGGTTTTAATTGTATTTAATTCTTACACATAATAATTACAAATGGAAGCTGATTAATTTAGGAAATGGTGGTTCAAAAGAGGTTGCTATAAAAGAAAGAGTTGTATTGATTTGTAGCTTTCTGATAAAGTCTCAGTTTTTAAAGGGACAAAAAACTCGGTGAATAAAGTTAAGCGTGAAAGAGTTATGGTTGTACATCTGTGATTTTTAGTGCTGCTTATTAGAACAGTGAATTGGTGGGCAGCTTTATGTGTTTTCGGCTTGAGTGCACCTCTGACAGTGTTGGATATTCATTAATATTTTATGAGATGATGAGGCAGGTGTGACTATTCCTTTGCTCTCCTAGTACTTTGTTGGGAAAGACTTAAACTCTTGAGTTAAGGATCACCAAGTGGTTGACTCTCAGCCGTAAAGGAAATAGTCCATGTTGCCAGGTAGATTGAAGGCAATCATTCACACTCCTTTATGCATATTAACTGAAACATGTCATTGCAGAATGTATCTCAGGTCACATCACATAGTAAGAAAGGGCTAAGCCCTTGTATATGATGAACAATGAATGATGTACTGTAACTGGACGCTATCTACAGGATGCCCAGTTAGGCTCACACTACTCTCCAGCTCCCTTCTCTTACACATAATGCATTCAAGATCATTGCAGTCAAGGAACTGAAAACTTAGGAGCCTGCAGAAATTGTTTGGTATTTTACACAGAGCCCAAGGAGCTATTTCAATTATAAGCAGCTTAGAGGTTGACGGCAGACTAACCATTTCCTTCCTAAGAACACCAGTGGATCCACATCTTCTACATTCACTGGTAAACTATGACCCTTCAATAACCCTGGAAATTGTGATTTTATAAATTGTAAGTTTTATTTATTTGTTGACATTTATTTATTTATTTAATTATATTTATTTACCAAGAAAGTCCAACTGGGCCAGAGTAACCATTTTCAGTGGAGGCCTGGGAAGAAAGGCTCCAAATACCTAAATTACATAAACATGGTATATTAAACATTAGGTAAGAATAACATTGATTATGCTACAAACCTAAAACTCTGCAGTGTTTTCACATATTTTAGAAACCTGTAAGTGCTATTCCAACAGTTCTACTTTCTGATCAAAAAATTACACTGAAACGGTAGTAACAGTCTCATGGTTTGTCATCAAAGCCTTGATTTTTTTGTATGAGAGAGGCAATAGTTTGCACTAGTTTCAGCAATGACTCAGTGGAGTTCATTGGGCATTTTTGAACAGATGAAACCATGTCGAGTTAGGTATCACTCTCATATTCAAGAGAAAAAATGTTGTGTGTTTATACAACACTGAGCACTGGGTGACAGGCTGCACTTAAGACAGTTCTGCCAAAGCTGGTTTTAAAAGAAAAAAAGAAGAGTATGACTGTTGGCTTGGAAGTGGGAAGAGCTGCTGGGGTATTTGTATGTCTATAATGAAACTGTGAACTGGTTCTTCAAATATTTTTCTGAGGACAATGAGGGAAAACAAATTATATAAAATTGTAGGATAATTTAATGTCACTAATGACATAGAAAAGGATTGTTTGCTAGAGAAGAAAGAATGTTATTATTGGAGACAAAGGGAATTGGCCAAGGAGGAAAGAAAAGGGGTGTGGACAGATACCTGGATAGAAAATGAATGAAGAAAAAAAAACAAAACATTCAGACTGTATTAAGAATGGCAAAGTTTATGTTTGAAACAGTTCACTTAATCTACACACTTTAGCAGCTGCATGGGTCCGTCAGCATGGATTTGTCCCCATACCCTAAAGACTCTTCTAGGATGCTGACTGTGTCCTCCCTCCCCACAAAACATGTTTCCCAAACATCAGATTTCTCCTGCAAAATGGGCAAACCTGCAAGCATCTGTAAAACAAGACTAAGCAAGGGAAACTCAAATAATTAAGTTATGGGAAATTAGAGACCCTAAAGACTCTTCTCTGGTGCTGGCTGTTTCCCCCCTCCCTAAAAAAAATGCATTTCCCAAACTACAGATTTCTCCTACAAGATTGGCAATCTGCAAGTATCTGTAAAACAAAACTAAGCAAGAGAAACTCAAATAGTTAATTTACAGCAAATTATAGGCTTCAAAGACTCTTCTGCAATGCTGGCTGTGTCCCCCCTCCCCACAGAAAGTGGTTCCCAAACTACAGATTTCTCGAGCAAGACAGGCAAACAGCAAGCATCTGTAAAACAAGACTAAGCAAGGGAAATTCAAATAATTAATGTATGGCAAATTATTGGTCTGTGCTTGGCTACTCCTAACACTGTATGTTACTTTGCTAAGATGTAGAGACTTATTTGTAACATAGCCATCAATTATTATGGCAAATCCACTGCCACAGGCAGCTGCTATACTGGAAACGAGATTCAATAGTTCTCACCTCCCCAAGCTATATTCTGTTTTGCCCACAACTGACTAATGTTCTCATAACATAGTCATCAAAATGTAAAACTACTAGACAAAGTAAATTATTGCCACAGGTGCCGTATTCAATTTGCTTACCTGGTCTTTTATTTTACCCATTTCTGATTATTTCTGGCTCCCCTCTGCTGAAACCCAGGCCAACCCACCCTGTTCCCCCTTGCTTCACTCTGGCTCACTCCACTCCCCTACCCTACCCCCATCATTCCCACCGACCCCACTCTCCTTAGGTTTTTATTCTCACCAACTTAGCATACACACACCCATTTCATACCAGTACCCAATCAAATATTTCTCCACCCATTCTAAATTCCCCTGCCACCAACCACCCCTCCCCGTCCCACAAATCACCTACCCACCTACTAATTCTCAACATCTGACATCTGTTCTTTTCACTCTCCTTCATATGATTTATTTCCTGCTGTTCATCTTCCTGCTTCTTCTCCCTAACTGTAACCTAACAAACATACACACCTCCATCTCTCTTTCACACTTCCAGCTATTGTCTCCTCTCAAATCTCATCCCAACCATGTTTCTACTTTATCTCATAAGCTCTCTGCTATTCTGTTTATGTTTTCTAACATCCTGTCATGTAGAACTGAATTATCTACAACAATCTTGTACACACACACACACACACACACACACACACACACACACACACACACACACACACACACACCTTAACCCAGAAAGACACTTTTCTACCCTACTTAATCTCTCCTACTCTGTTTAATATCTCCAGTACACAACTCCTTAAACCCAAATTATTTGCACTGACTTCTACCCCATCAAAGCCCAAACACAAATCCCTCACCTACTACAACTACCCTTCCAAACCCACCCCAATTACTACTCTTCTTCTTGATTGGGACATCCATCCTAACCCTGCCCCCAACCCTATACATCTCTCCACCATACCTTTACTCACTAGTCACTTTTCTCCTTCCACCCCCTCTGCTACTAAACACCTCACTATCTACTCAATTAATCTACAAAGTTTGCTAAACAAAATTCCAGACTTACACTCTTGGACAGTTCACTTCTCTCACATATCCTTACCCTATCTGAAATATGGCTAAAACTACATATCTCAAGCACTGAACTCTTACCCTGGACCACAATATCTACTGTTTAGATAAGAACACCGGAAAGGGAGAGGAGTAGCAATTCTGTACTCTGAGCAATTCAACTTATCCCCCCCTACCAATGGCCCTCCCAAACTTCCACCCAGCCAAGCTACTTATTCTGAATTGTCACCTAAACCCAAAAAAGAAATTTGCTATTGCAGGCATCTATATTCATCCTGGAAATAATATTGCTATCCTAAAACCCATCCTTTCTTGGATTTCTTACCACATCCCCTATGAAACTATTATCCTCAGAGATGTTAATATTGATTGGCAAAAAGTATCAACCTCCTCTCCAGATCTTAACATTAATCTCCATGGCTTTAACCAACTCATTACAATATCCACCCGCTTTAATAAAAACAACAATAATAGCACTACCCCAGACTGGATTCTTACCTTTGATCCAAACCTATACCAAAACCCAGGCACACCATCAGACTCCTTTCATTACCATCTCCCCATTTTTGTACATAGACACTCCCTTCATATACCCAAGGCCCTTATTTACACAGATTGTTGCAACCTTTCCTCCTTCAATGCCCAAACTTTCAATGATAGGCTCTCATCTTTAAACTGGTCCAAACTCAAACACATCCCTCTCAGTAATGCAGTTGTAGAATTCAACCATACTTTCCTGGATATCCTAAGCACCCTAGCACCACTAAGGAAAGTTAGAATAAAAACAAACCATACCCCTTTGCTCTCTAAGGAAACCCTCACCCATATGAAAAATCAGGATTGCACCTGGAAACTTTGACTAATAACTAAATCCAGTATATTATTCCAAAAATATAAAGCACTTAGAAATCTCACAAAAAATATATTAACAATGACAAGAAAAAATTCTGCTTTGAGTCCCAGTTCACCCACAATTCAGCCTAAACAATTCTGGTGCACCATAAACAATATTCTAAACCTGGGAAGAACTACCACCCCAAACCCCTATCCAAGCAATACTCCCCAAGAAGCTGCCACCCTACTAAACTATTTAATTGAATCTATTTGCAAACAGACATGCACGGACCAAAATAAGAACCTTCCACCCACTTGTCTCAACACTACCAATACCAGCCCTCTCTCTCTCTCTAAACCCTGTACCCACCGATTACATTAAATCTCTTCTACTGAAACTAAAACCATGCTCCTCCTCTGCAGATAACCTCCCACCCCTCTTTCTTAAACTTGCAGCTCAATCAATAGCCTACCATGTCTCTATTCTCGTAAATAGGTCAATCCAAGAATCTGCTGTCCCTGACATTTGGAAATCTTTTTACACCATTCCATTACATACAGGAGATAACTCTACCGATCCTTCAAACTATAGACCCATAGCCATTCTCTCACCACTCTCTAAAATTCTCAAAAAATGCATCCATAAACAGCTTCTTAACTATCTAATTTACAAAAATGGCTTTAGGGCAAACTATAGCACATCTACAGCACTTCTGTCTTTTGCACATACTGTTGCTGAGGCCAGAGATAAAAAACTACTGGTGTCATGTCTTTTCCTTGACCTTTCAAAAGCTTTTGATACTGTCTCACACTCTAAACTACTAACTAAACTAGCTGACCTCAACCTCTCCTCCTCAGCAATTCTCCGGTTCTCAAACTACTTTTCCAACAGGCTACAATCAGTCAAATGGCTTTCTTCCTTCTTCCCTTTCTTACCTATCCAAACTGGTGTCCCCCAGGGCTCTATTCTAGGTCGTCTTTTGCTCAACATTTTGAACAACTTCCACACTGCCTGCACCACCTCCTCCCTGATACAATACAAGCACCACCTCCTCCCTGATACAATACGCAGATAACTCTATCCTTATCTCCTGCTCCGATGACATCTTTCACCTCCACTCTATCACTCAAAATACATTTCACAATGTCAGGCTATGGCTAACTGAAAATCAGCTCATCCTTAACCCCCCCAAAAATCAAGCTCCTCCTTTTTCTCCCTAAATTCCTCTCCTACCACAGAACTACCTTTTCTAACTCATCACATGACAATACCCTTATTAAAGCTGATTCTCATGCTAAACTCCTGGGTATTCTAATTGATGACCAAATAAAATTTGACCTCCAAATATAACACTATATTTAAAAGACAAATCAAAAGATGGGTCTACTCTATAGAAACAACATATTTCTAGCCTCTAACTACATACCTGCTCTGGCACAAGCTTTCCTCCTACCCTGTCACTTGTATGCCTCTCCTATACTCACATTTCTACAATTTACCTTAATAACCAAACTGGAACAACTTATAACAACATTGCACGTTTTGCCAGCAATCAGGAGCATAAATCCCATCACTACCTTGCTTTAAAACAGCTTCAATGGCTTGAGATCCCCCAACTTCTCCTTCTTTCTCAGTTGCAGCCAACTCACACCTTACTAGACAAACCATCAGCTGTCCTTCCCTCTCCTCTCTGATATGTTTTATGCCCCCCTATTGAACTCTACGCAGCTCTGATCAAAACCTTCTTAATAATTATAAAACCAACAAAAACATTGGCAAACTTCTTTATAAAAGCACAGTGTCCAAAGCCTGGAACAATCTCTCCCCTAATATTAGAAACATCAACTGTACAAACCTCTTCAGAATTAAACTCAAAACTACCTTCTTAACTCTAGCTCCTGTCCATACCACAACTCTACCTAGACACCCTCGACATACCCTTCTCTACTGTTCTTTACTCTAAATCTTAGAGCCTTTTTCTACTTATTTTAATTGTAAATAACACTATATTGTTTTTACTACCAGTCTAGCTCTAGCTCTGTGTCAACAGCAATACTAACATGATTTTATTACCAATCTATCTCTGTTCTCTGTAAAATTATGACATACTAGTGGAAAACTAAGTCTGATTTATCTCTTAAATCTCATCTAAGGATCAATCAGCTTTTTGTTTTGTATATACTTTGGTTGTAACCCTCTATTACTGTAGATCTGTGCAATTGATATAACTGTATAATTATCTTGCCTTGAAATGTATGATATAACTTTTGTAATGTTGTTATTTATTGAATGTATGCATGTTAATGTCTTGTCCTTTTATTTTCTCTGGAGCTTTTCTCCGTGGGTCTCCACTGAAAACGGGCCTTTGACTCAGATGGACTAATCCGGTGAACAAATGACAAATAAATAAATATTTAAACAATTTGAACTAAAATTATTATTATTATTATTATTAGTAGTAGTAGTAGTAGTAGTAGTAGTAGTAGTAGTAGTAGTAGTAGTAGTAGTAGTAGTAGTAGTAGTAGTGGTAGTAGTAGTAGTAGTAGTAGTAGTAGTAGTAGTAGTAGTAGTAGTAGTAGTAGTAGTAGTAGTAGTAGTAGTAGTGGTAGTAGTGGTAGTGGTAGTAGTAGTAGTAGTAGTATTAGTAGTGGTGGTAGTAGTGGTAGTAGTGGTAGTAGTGGTAGTAGTAGTAGTGGTAGTAGTGGTAGTAGTGGTAGTAGTGGTAGTAGTAGTAGTGGTAGTAGTGGTAGTAGTAGTGGTAGTAGTAGTAGTGGTAGTAGTAGTAGTAGTAGTGGTAGTAGTAGTAGTAGTAGTAGTAGTAGTAGTAGTAGTAGTAGTAGTAGTAGTATTAGTAGTAGTAGTAGTAGTAGTATTTGCAAATAAATGCACATTTGAGAATTTGATTGCCATGATAGTTACTGGTGTTACAATTTTGAATTCCAAACAATTAAATGCATGAGACCAGTCAAGAGTTTGTTGAAAAGGTTAGCACTTGAAATGGCCATTCAAGTAAGAGTTTTGTTGTTGATAGTGCTTGAAATGTTTGAAATTATTATATTGAAATAATGAGTGATTTGCATTACCATTAAATAATATCCAAGAAATTCATATAATACTTATTTTCTGCTCAGCTGCGCAGAAGAAATGTCCGACGTGTAAAATGGTGCAGTCCATTAACATAAAACAGACTTTACAAGTCCTAACTTCTTCCTTTTCTTTTCAGTCTTTCACAGAAAAATGTCTCATGTTAACATATAAATGTTTCGGTAGCAATCTTGAATGGTGAATATCCAGTTCTATCAACAAATGTTTCAAATTTGGAAATAGGACTGACCATACTGTCCACTATTCAATGTGTGATCTAGTTCTTGAGATTCAGAGACTAGGAAGTAAAGACTGAACATACATAAATACATTCATTCAGGTCAAGACTGAATCACCAAGGAAAAGTTAATAGTTTTTGGACACTTGTCCACAAAATGACTATAAAATCATGATTGCAATTTAAACCTGTGTGCACATACAAACAGCTTAAATCTCATATATAATACAGAATGTCAGTACAAGAGTTGTATGTTTTAAGCTTAACTTTAAATGGATATACGAGGCCACAAAACAAGAGGACTTTGATGTGGAGTAAGGACTCCATGCTGAATAGATGCTAAATGCCCACATCCAAAAGTTAGGTTTCCCCATTCAGCATATGTTAATGGGAACTGTGTAAGTCCTACATCTGATACCAAAAGGGAGTATAGCTTGCCTTGATGAAATAATTTGATTTTGTACATGGGCAAAGTACAAGGCTAGAATAATAGAGAAGCCATTTGAACATAATGTGCTTCTCAGTAAAGCAGAAGCCACACCTGTATGTGGGAATAGATACTGCAGAAAGCATCTGGTGGGAAGCCAGACTGCCTGCAGTACCACATTCCACATACAGGAGAAGATGTACTACAGGTTTTGGGAATCAGGCAGAAGGCTGGAGCTGAATGCTTGTATGTTTCAGTATAGTGCAATTCATGCCTGAACTCCTTTGTGATGCCACACAGTGTCCGGTTTTCAAATATAAATTTAATCCGCCGGTGGACTAGTGGCCTCACATGCCTGCCCATTGTCTTTGGATAGGCAGAATGCTGTGGCAGCCATCATGCATGTATTGACCAGGCTCATTCTAGAGGCAGAGATTCTGCATAGGATAGTCTAATGGCGGTCTGGCTACACTCAGTTTAATTTCTCTGGGTATCCTTCTTCCACATCGCCCTTGTTTCTGCCTGCAAATCCTGTATTTTATTACTTTGTGTCTCTCTGTATGTAACACACTCTAATCACAAGGTGTAGCAATTTCAACAATCAATGCTATTTTTGTCTTATTTTTCATGGACTACTGGTTTTCTTGCATCTATTTTTAAATTGTTGGTAATGGATGATCCCACGTGATATAAACTACATGATTTTCTATAATACTTTGTGTCTCATGTTTCTTAATGCTTCTTAGCTGCTTCAATACTGCACTGTTTGCATAATCCCCAGTGCAACAGTCTTGCCATATTATTATGCCTTTCAGTATACAGGCCATCTGCCATTAGAGTATCACACCCTGCAATAAGATGTGTGACTGTTAGCAATTCTGTTCGACAAAATCTGCATTTATCTCTTTCTCTGACATGTTCAATGGACTCCGTAAACCAATGTGTGCATAGTCCATTATCCTGGGATACCAATATTAACTTTTCATCTTTTGGTTTAAATTCATATCCCCTTAACCTTTCCTGCATCAGAGCCTGATCAACATCAGGTTGTTCTAAGAGTTTTTTATACTTGCAACTATATTTATGCCTTTTTCACATTTCTTGCCTTCTCAGCTGATCCTTCACCGTATATTCTTTCTTTTGTTTTTTTTTTGGAACATTCAGTTGTTGTCTGATTTTTGTCTACTTCTGATTTCATTTCCATTCCCACTTGATGTGAGATGCTTCTGCTAAACAAAGCAGGGAAGTCATCTTAGACTTGTTCCCCTAATGCCTTAACAGTTTCCCTATGTTTGGATCCTGTGAGGTCAGCAGATATGTATGCAGTCCTATGGTTGCAGTTCTATACATGTAATCAATTTCAAGGAGGACCATAAGTTCTTCAGAACGTGGAATATATAATCCTGGTATGAACAGATTTTTATAAATCATTTGATAAGTGTGAAGCATTTTTCTTGTTTTCCTGTCCAACTCATCTAATACCTTTTGAGGTCAGTGACTCACCCCAAAACTGTAAGTTAGAACAGTAAGATAAAATTGGTTTATAGCTTGGACTGTGTTCTAAGATGTCAGGGCTGTTTTCAGTATTCATTTTAGTCTTCTAAAAAAAACTAAGTTTTATTCACATTTGTTCATCTTATTGTTGATCATTCATCAACTCTCTAATATTTAAACACTCCCTCATGCTCAAGTTCCTTTACATCACCTTCCTGTCCCAGACTGATATTTTCTTTGTGCTGCAGCTTTCCTGATTTAAAGGTCACTTTCCACATTTATCAAGGCCAAATGACATTCTTATATCATCTGAGAAAGATTTGGCCACTTGCAGTTGTGCTTTCAGCTCCTCATGTGATGAAATGTACAGTTTTAAATCATCCACAAAAAGAAAATGAGAAATATTTACACTTTGTTGTTTTCTGGGAGCCAAATTGTAACCGTGACCTAATCTGTTAAGTAGACAGATTAATGGGTTAGTGGCAAGACAAAAGAACAGTGGTGACAAGGAGTCACCCTGGAATATGCCCCCTTGAATTTTTATCCCTGGGATAATAATTTGTCCTTTATCATGGCTTAGCTGAAGAGTTGTTTGCCACTGTTTAATGGTCACTGTAATGTAGTCGATCATTGTATGGTGTATCTTATATATTTGTAAACACTCCTTTATCCATGAATGTGGGATACTGTCAAACACTTTTTTTGCAGTCCATCCATGCCATACTTAGATTCTTCCTCTTTCTACAATTCTCCATTATGACTTTATTTAACAACAAATGATCCTTTGTTCCACATGACTTTCTTTTATTACCCTTTTGTTCTATTGACATTTAGTTTTCTTCAAAATGATTGTAAACTCTATCAATATCAATTCCAGTATACAGTTAATAGCTCATCAGAAGATAAGTTACTGGTGTATATTTTTAGGATATCTTGTTGGTTCACTCTTAAGACGAAGTATCCTTTTTCCTGTTGTTAACCAGGTCAGTGTCTATTCAAGCTGTGCATATAAATAGTTCTTACACAGGGCTAAATCTTTGTGTAGATCGGTAGATGTTAATACTTCTAGCCAGAAGTTAGGTACTGCATCTGGGCCTGCAGTTTTCCAGTTAAGAGCTGTTCTTAATTTTGTTTCAATCTCTCTCGTTGTTATTTCATCCCATTGCATATCCTGTACATTTGAACTTCTTATTCTTTCTTTTACTTCTTCTGTCCATTCAGCATCTTTGTTATGTTCCACAGAGTCTTCATAAATATTTCCCCAAAATGTGTCTATTTCTTTTTTATTTCTTTTTTTTAATTTTTTTTCTGGCGGTATTTCTATTCCTTTTGCCTTTTTTCCCAATTCTCTATAAAACTTTTTTGGGTCACCAATGTATTACTTATTTTTGTACTTTTCCTTTATGTTTATCAGCATATCTTTCTGCCTGTGCTGATATCTTTAGTTTATGATTTGCAGTAATGTACTATAGATCCTAGCCCATTCTGATACTGTCCATTTCTTTTATCACATCTATCTTTCTAAGTGTCACTTCTTATCTTAATTGTTTTATACTTTTCTAAATTTGATACTTCCATGATGGCATTTGATTTCTTCCCTTCCTTTCCCTTACTGCCCTGTGTTTTTGTGGTAAGACTTCATTTGTTATTAATTTAGCTGCAGAGTAATATATCCAATTTACTTCTGTTATATCACATGAATTTCTGTGAACAGTCTTGATTACTGTGTTCATTTGTTTTATCAAACTTCTAACATTTTGGGTCTTACTGACTTTCTGTAATGTAATTTTTTCATTGATCGTAATGTGTCTATTCATCTCTGTTATATCAAGCAACTCTTCCCTTAAATCATTTTCTTCTTAACTAAGGGCAAACTCTTTTTACTCTGTTTCCTGTGGACATTCTATAGAAAGTTCCAGAACATTGTCCTGTGATATATTCTCTTTGGCTTCATCCTGTGTCATCTGTTTCTCTTTCATATGGGAATTTATTTATTTTTATTTATTTTACATTTGTTGACTGGGCTAGTCTAACTGGACATAATATCCGTTTTCAGTAGAGGCCCGGGGAGAAAAGCTCCAGTACAGGCAATAAACAAAGATTTATCACGTAAGGCATAATATGAGTAAAAATACAAGGTAGGAAGAAAAATAAGTTTCAACACAAAACAAATACTAAAAATAGGAGATAAACTTATACTACATACTACTATATTAGACTTATAAAAACAGTAACAGTAACACAGAATGAAGTTACATAGACAGAAAAAAAGGTAACTGGTAAAAGCCTAGTTCTTAGATAATGACTCTCAAACACCTGAAAGTTTAGTGAGGAGCTAAGTAAGGGGGATAGGGGGGTAGAACTAGGTGAGTGAGGACATGATTTCAGTCGGGATTTGCACACGGACATATCCATTTTGTTTTGAGATGTTCTTTAATGTGTTTTTTGAAAAGAGAGGTAGAGTTTTGATTAGTTATTTCTTGAGGGAGTTGATTCCAGATTTTACCTATTGAGTTTGCAAGTAATGAATCCCCAGCTTTATTATATGATTTAGGTAGAGATACTAGTAGTTTATTAGCAGAATGGAGTGTGGCTAGGTTTTTATATGGTATAATCAGTTTTGTAAGGCTAGGCGTTACCTCAGGGTAGTAAAGGGTCTTATGAATGATAAGTAGTTGTTGATAGAATAAGTGGTTATTTAGCTCTAACCAATCTAGATGTTTGAGGTTAAGACAATGGTGAGTTCTTAGGGGAGTAGCAGTAATGAATCTGGCTATGCTATTGTAGCAGATAGAGAGTTTGGTAATGTTATTTTTGGATAAGTTAGTATAGATAGGTGAGGCATAAAAGAGGGTGGAGATCAGGTGTGTCTGTGCAATGGTTTTTCTAGTTTCTGGGGTAAGAAAGGGTTTAATTCTGTAGAGTGTCCCAATTTTTTGTTGACATTTTTAATAGTGGTGTTAATGTGTTCATCATAATTGAGATGGTTATCAATAGTTACACCTAGCAGTCGAGTGGTCTTGTCAGGGTTTATACATGTTGCATTATTTGAGGAGATAGTAAAGAGAGGAGTGGGAGATTTTTGAGTAGGAGTAAAGAGAAGAAGTTTAGTTTTTTTGGGGTTAAGGAGGAGGCAGTGTTGCAAAAACCAATTTTCAACATATTGGAAGACTGTTTGGGTGAGGGACTGGAGGGAGGGAATATTTTTTGCAGTGCAGATTAGCGTTGAGTCATCAGCATATTGAATGCAGGTGGCTTGTGGTATATTCAGATGTAGGTCATTGATAAATAAGGATAAAAGAAGGGGACCTAGGATTGATCCTTGTGGAACACCAATATTTACTGAGAGTAAGGAAGATAGGTTGTTCTCCCAAAGGACTGCTTGTTGCCTGTTGTGGAGATAGCTCCTAAACCACTGTAGAGAGTGTGGGCTAAGAGAATAAAGGTTTAGTTTGTCAAGAAGTATATTGTGGTTAACCATATCAAAGGCTTTAGAAAGATCTATGAAAAGTGCTGAGGAGAAACAATTATTGTTCCTATTTTTGTTTATGGAGTCAGAGAAGGAAAGGAGGGCAGTTGTAGTACTGTGGAATGGTCTAAAACCATGTTGACAGTTAGCTAGAAGTTTGTTTTGTAGAAGGTAGCTAAGCATTTGTTTGTGAACACATCTTTCCATAATCTTGGCTAATGGGGAAAGTAAGGCAATAGGGCGAAAATTTGAGAGTTCAGTTGATGAGCCTCCTTTATGTAGGGGAATTATATGAGATATTTTCCATAAGGTGGGGATTGTTCCTTCAGTGATAGTCCTATTTATCAGTATAGATACAGGATATTTGATAGCTTTAGCAGCTATTTGTAGGTATTCAGATGGGAGTTGGTCAGCAGATGGGGTGCATGGTTTGAGTTTCTTAAGAAGCTTATAAATAAGAGATGTGGCAACGTGTTGAATTTGAAAGTCCCTAGATGAGGGTAGAGAGGTATTTGGTAAGGTTGCAGATGGTATAGGTAATGAGTTAGCTAGGGATTGAATGGCTTCTGTAAAATACTTATTAAAGGCATCAGGGATCTGTATAGCATTGTTGGGGTGAAAGCCTGTAGGGGTAGGAGTAGGTGAATGTCCTGGTTTAAGAAGTTTATTAATGCTTGCCCAGAATTTTTGAGGGGTGTTTTGACTACTTTGTTGAAGGTGAAGATAATATTCCTTTTTATCTCTAACAGTATCTTTTTTGGTGGCATTTCTTAATTGTTTGAAAAGGAGATGGTCAGATGGACATCTACTAGCTCTCCATTTGGCCCAGATTTTATTTCTAAGGAACATTCTTTCTTTTGTTTGCTTAGATAGCCATGGAGCAGATTTGGTTCTCATTCTAGTAGTGTGAAAAGGGGCATGATGGTCAAGGATTTGAAGAAAGTTTGTATTAAAGTAGGTTACTGCTTTATTAAGTTCAAGGTGAGTTAGTGGTGACCAGTCACATGCTTGCAATTCTGTAAGGAAGTTATCAGGGTTAAAGAACTTTTTTGAGCGGGATGTTTTTAGTTTATGAGTATGTGGAATATTCACTTTTTGTCTTATGACATATGTAAGTATATGGTCACTGATACAATCAGGAAGGGTTCCTGGGGTATAAATGCTGGGGTGGTTATTAGTGAGGATCCAGTCAAGAGTTGTTTCTTTTCTATTTTGTTTATGGATTCTAGTAGGAGTTGTTATTAATTGCGAGAACCCATAGAGATTAATATGGTTAGTTGGGTTTTGGTTTGAACAGGTTATCCAGTCAATGTTAAAGTCACCAAGTATTATGGTTTCTTGGGGTTGATGGTTGGAAGTTGAACTAAGTAAGTTTTCTAGAGACCGAGTATTATTACCAGGGGGAAGATACATACAAATTTGATAGATTGATTTGTTATTGTTGATCTGGAGTTTGGTAGATAATGATTCAGCTATAGGATCTAATAGTGAAAGTTCATTATGGAGGGTAAGTTGGAGATTAGATTTGTAGAAGATGGCTATACCACCACCTTTCCTAGTTTTGCGGTCATATCTGAGAATGTTGTAGCCAGGAGGGGTTATTTCCTGGTCCTGAGTAGAGGGTTTTAACCATGTTTCTGTAAGACATAAAATGTCAAATGAATGCAAGTTTAATAGTGCATGGAGACGATGAACTTTGTTATTAATGCTTCTAATATTAAGGTGAGCTATTAGAAGAGAGTTAGATGTTTTAATACAAGGTGGAGGTATAGATAGAGGATGTCTATTTGTGTTTGGATTAGTCTTAGTGGAGGGACCAGGGCTTGGATGTATATCTCCATGTAGGAGGAGGTAATGATTGTAATAGAATAGGAATTTAAGGAATTTAAGTAAGTTATTAGCATATTTTTTGTTAAGGTAGAATGACATGTGTGTTGTTCTGTGGTATTTTGGTAGAAGATAATTAGTGGAACAGGTTATGTTACTGTGATTAAGGGTAGTGAGAAAAGAGGATGGTAGTGTTTGCTGGAGATGATGATTTTGTTCCTTTAAAGAGTTGTTTTCAAAGAAGGTGATATAGTAGGGTATAGAAAGAGAGGCTAGAATAATGGTAAAGAGAAGGATGTATGAGAGAAAGGGTTTAAGTGTAGGAGGCATGGTGTTGAGTAAGTGTTAGGATAATATAGTTTGTAAGAATTGGTTTGTACAAGAGCTAGTGGTTATATGATAACTAGTGGTGTAGGGTTTTATGAGAAAGTAAAAGTGAAAAACAAGAACTGGATAGAGGTTGTTAATAATAGGTAGATGCTAGAAGAAATTAGCAGGTGCAAGGGGTGGCTAGGCTAGGTAAGGGGTGAAGAATAGGAGAGAATGAATGAAAGAGGTGAAATAAATAGGTGTACAAGGAAACTAGAAGGTAGTTTGGAGGTGGATGGTAGAGATGGGAGTAGCAAGAGGAGGAGGAGAAAAGAAAGAGAGATAACAGCTAAGGGGAGAGGTCAACTGTTAAGAAGGATGGAGATAGGGCAGGGGAAGTGGGGGGAGTGTCTAGAGAGCTATAAGGTAAGGACCCGTAGGGGTGGGTGGGATTTGGGGGTAGGGAGGGGAGCGGAGCCAGACACAAAATCAGGCGAGAGTAAGTGGGAGAAAACAATCAGTAAGGTGCAATTTAAGGGCAGGAGGCTGGCTAAAGGAGGGTAGCTAAGGGTAAAAGTGGAGGAAAGGGGAAGAAAAATAAAATACAAAGATAAGTGAGGCTGAAAAGAAAAACAGTATGGGGATAGGCTCAAGGGAAGCCTAGAAAAGGTAGAGGTGGTGAAGGTGCAGCCAAGAGACAGGTTGATAAGACTAAGGGACTGAAGACTGTAGTCAGGGCTCAGAAAGGAAAGAAAAACAACAAGGAAAAAGAAAGAGAAGAGGCAGTCTAAGGGATAGAGTAGTAAATAAAACTGGGGGGATGGGGGGTTTGCTGCTGGCAGTGACTGGCAGTAGTCTAGTTAAAGTTACAAGAGTAGAGGATAAGTAATAACATAAGTAATACTCTTGATAAAATCAAAAACAAACACTGTAACATACACTAATGATTACTGTGGATTTGTCCAGGGTGGTTTAGATAACCCAGGGGGGAACCCAAGCCAGGATTTGGCAGGTGGATATAGCAGTTCTTAGGAGTCCAGAACGAGCACTTCCAGGAGTTAAGAGAGTGGAGAAAAGGTATCTTATACCAGACTAATGATTACTGTGGATTTGTCCAGGGTGGTTTAGATAACCCAGGGGGGAACCCAAGCCAGGATTTTGCAGGTGGATATAGCAGTTCTTAGGAGTCCAGAATGAGCACTTCCAGGAGTTAAGAGAGTGGAGAAAAAGTATCTTATACCAGACTAAGGATTACTGTGGATTTGTCCAGGGTGGTTTAGATAACCCAGGGGGGAACCCAAGCCAGGATTTGGCAGGTGGATATAGCAGTTCTTAGGAGTCCAGAACGAGCACTTCCAGGAGTTAAGAGAGTGGAGAAAAAGTATCTTATACCAGACTAATGATTACTGTGGATTTGTCCAGGGTGGTTTAGATAACCCAGGGGGGAACCCAAGCCAGGATTTGGCAGGTGGATATAGCAGTTCTTAGGAGTCCAGAACGAGCACTTCCAGGAGTTAAGAGAGTGGAGAAAAAGTATCTTATACCAGACTAATGATTACTGTGGATTTGTCCAGGGTGGTTTAGATAACCCAGGGGGGAACCCAAGCCAGGATTTGGCAGGTGGATATAGCAGTTCTTAGGAGTCTAGAACGAGCACTTCCAGGAGTTAAGAGAGTGGAGAAAAAGTATCTTATACCAGACTAATGATTACTGTGGATTTGTCCAGGGTGGTTTAGATAACCCAGGGGGGAACCCAAGCCAGGATTTGGCAGGTGGCTATAGCAGTTCTTAGGAGTCCAGAACGAGCACTTCCAGGAGTTAAGAGAGTGGAGAAAAAGTATCTTATACCAGTATCTGATTAAACTAAATAGACAGAACAGCTCAGTCAGCAGCCACGCACAGGAGGGGAGAGTCATTGGCCTATCACTCCACAAAATTGACTGCAACAGAGTTGCTCCTTCCCTTGCTGTGCAACTCCAACTGAAATTTTGTACTGGTTTCATGATGAAATCTCTTCATATGGCAGCTGATCAGATGCTTCCCATTCCACCAGTTTTTGCATAGTTTGCGGACTCATTGTTCTAACAGGTAGGTACCTGCCTGCCACACCAGTTCTGATATGCAGATGGGAGTGCTGCACTGAAGAACTTCAGCCAGACATGGCTGCCCTTGGATAACTCCAGGCTGCATTAAAAATAAATAATCAGGTACAGTAAACAGAATGTTTTTATTACCTGTTTATGGCATAGTAGGACTCCATTTAGCAGAATACATTGTAGTTGTGAGTTACTAAATTAGGTGACCCCCCCTCCCCCGCCAAGTTGTACCATACTCGAGGTGGATGGATTTCAGAGTATGAAGTAGCAGAACTGGAATGGCAGAGGCTATTTGCTTTTGCTACTCCACTTTTTATTTTTATTTTTTGTTAGAGACCGGCCCCTGAAATGAGAAACAAGTACCTATATCTTTATATAATAGTCAGCATGAATAAAAGTCAAAGTCTGACTGATAAACACTTGTGGCAGGCCACTTACCACCATTTTTTGAATTCATGTGGCTGGACATAAAGGCAAAAATAAGGAGCATGGAAGATGAAAGGAAAATGGAGAGGTGCATTTTGATTAGGAAAGTCACAAAGAATAATGCAGAAATGAAGATACATAGTGCAGAGTGCAATGGGAATAAAAAAGGGAAATTGGAATAGTGGAGACTGTTTAAACAAAAGGAAAGGAAATGTTGCTATTTCCAACCTGAAAAAGGGAAGGAAGACAAGAATATAGAGGTACTGGACAGGTTAGAAAATATTAAAAAAACTGGGAGTGACACAGGAGGCAGGAAACGTTGAAGTGTAAATGATGAGGAGGACCCTGCACTGACGGGACTGCTGCATATCTGCAAGTTAAGCTCCACTCGAGCAACCCACATGCAAGACCTTAACCTGGTCAGTGAAATCAATAGGACTTGTTGGTGGGACAGATTTGTGTCTCAGAGACACCCCATTTTGTGGAATAGACTCCCTCTCCACGTAAAGCAGAGTACCTCATTAAACCTTTTTTAAGCGCAACCTGGATAACTGGATGGGGAACAGAAAATACACCCCTGGGATTCCACCTATGTCCCTGTTGGACAGTGGCATAGGGCACTGACATGTTGGAACATGGGCTAAATTCTTGGCTGGGCTTCTAAGGGCCCCAGGTCCAATAGCCTAGTAATTTCCTATGATCCTATAGGAATGTCTTCAAGATGCTGAAGGGAGAGAGAAAAATCTAGGAATAAACTGTCTTGTAGGTTGAAAGAAAAAATACAGTTTGCAGTTCAATAAATTAAAATAGAGAGATAGACTATTGGTTACAAGGCAACAAGCCATAGAAGTGATCATAGAATTCTATAGGCACTGTATTACACTATAAGTGAATGAAAAGGGGAAGAAATATACTAGAACAGGAAGGAAGGGCTACTATAAATTGGAGTTTGACTAAGCTTTGATAATAGAAAGACATGAATTAAGATGGCTGGTTGTTTCAGGTCAGGTTAATTTCTTCAAAAGTAACAAGACAGGCATTTGCTCACTAAAGCGCAGGAAAGAAATGAAAGGTTATGTATTCTCTGCAGAGTTGTGTAAAATGGTGGGGAGTGGTGAAAGAAATTAGGTGGAAGAGCTGAGAAGTTTATTTAACAGTTTTAGAAGGGCAGCATTTTCTACTCTCTGTATTTCTAACAAAAGGTAGTGGTTTTCTCAAATCAAAGATCAGGAAAGGGAATGCCAAGGTATTTAACATTTTCGGCACTTCTTTTTGCCTTCTCTGACATTCAGCTGCTCCCAGGTCCTCTCATCATTCAGCATGGGTAAGCTCAACCAATTGTGCGCCGTAACCTCTGCCTATTAGCAATATCAAAACCAGGGGTGTGAATGAGTGCATTTATGCTCTCAGGAATGCACACCAACTTAAAATAATGAGCAATGATGGCGAGAAATGTCATGTATTGATTTATGTTGTTTCTTTGTTTCATAGTCTGTTGACCTAGTAGCAATCATTTTCAGATGAGACCCAAGGAGGAAAATCTCATGAAAAGTTGCATTCTTTATATACACACATATATATATATATATATATATATATATATATATATATATAAGTAAATTACAAGTTAACACAGTGACAAATGAAGAACGTGATAAAGTGATAACCATATAATTTTTCAAGATAGTTGCATGCACAGCAATTAATTCATTTCTAAACAGCGTTGGATGAATATGTTAATTGTAGTTATACTTACAAACTTAAAATACAAGCATTGTATATAATCTGAACATTCAGATTTCATGGAGAGGAATGCAGATGAAGGCCCAGATTGACAGAATGTAAATGTTTACTCATACACACACAGGTCTGCACTAAAGAGGAAATTAATTATAGGATATAGTGTATTTTTTCACACTAGTGGAGTAACAGGGTGATTTTTTTACAACTTTTCAAAAATGCAAAATGCACCAAACCATGGCCAATAAAACTTAGTATACTTTATTTACGTAAGCTTTCACAAACCCCGTTCGCTTCTTCAGACTCTAAATCCTATTACTCATCCAAAACAGTACTTAAAAAAAAATTAAAAAATTGACCAGCCAATAGGATGCTCCCACTTGACAATGTAGTTCAAGCATTTAAAGAGACAGTAGCAGCAACCTACAAAAATAACTCAAAGAAATGTTAAAATAACAACATAATAAAAACAAAAAAATTCCTATACAATAAAATTTCAAATTGGAAGCAGTGATTAATAACTCAGTCACAAATGCATATGTAAAAACCTTCACAAACAACTATGTCATGTCCTTTCTATATAGAAATCCTCACATCTGTTAATTCATAGGCAATTGTAACACTGCACACCGTACTGAATGTTAAAACAGCATAATGAAAACTTTCAACCTAAAAAGGAGCAAGTGAAAATAGACTTACCCCATCATAACATATCATCATTCTGCACATTATAAACATCATTAAGCTTTACATCATTCCAGTGGAGTTCCCTTTAACTCAAAGGACTACTTATAAAACATAGATTCTAAGATGCACTGTGTGAACGTACTGAGGCATTCCACTATATAATGCTAGTCCATCCCTAAGCTGAAGCATGACTTGAGCTGTTAAGGTAACTCAAAAATGTTAAACAACAGCTCAGGTCTACTGCCTAACAGTAAAAAAATCACGTAAAAAATAACACAATAAAACATAACACTAAGTAAAACTAACCCATACATAAATACCATATGGCTGCTAATAATAATAATAAACTGTAAAACAGCAGTTTAAATCTATCAACTATCCATGGAACTTACATTCAGGACACATTTCATGGGAAGGGTGATTCAATCCTATGCCTCTAGCTTCACCTGAAGTGAGACTTCACAAAAACAACACAACACTGTTATCAGTCACAAGCCAAATTAGCAAATACTTCTGCTCTGTTAAGCTAGACCTTAAATAAACTATCCACACTGCCATCTACTGCTGACTTCACAATATATCACTTAAACTATTAATACTAAAGAATATAAACTCATCTTTAAGACTGACAGATGTTACTACGAAGAAAATTTGCCCATCTCACATATACAAATGGCCTCAAACAATCATCAACATATTCAGGTTAAAATATGTAAAAATAACTCTAATGCCCTAACAACCCAAAACTAGATTTACTTAAGCCACTTAAAATGTAACACTATAATCACCATACTACGCTCACCTCCCTAGTCTCCTAGCTTGCAGAGCTGGTCTAATTGGCACAAATTCATTCAACCCCAACCCCTTTAGTGCCATGAGTCTAACAATCCATTGGGACTCCAAAGTCTCTGTATGATTAATCAAATCATCTCATTTCAGGTGGTCATAAACCATATCTATAACCTGAAACCAAAAGGTATGAGAGTCACCTGTATTCAAAGTATGTTTGGTTAAGGCATCATATTCTAATTTCCTCTTTGTACTATAAGTATGGTCACATATCCTCTCATGTAACCTCCTATTAGACTTGCCCACATAAAAGCATGGGCAGGCCACACAGCAGGGTAAATTGACCACATTTTTACTGTTACAATCAGCCTCCACTTTGAACTTAAACACTCTACCTGTATCCAGGTGTCTGAACACCCCTCCACATTCTATAAAGCAACAGAAATTACATCTGTTGCAAGTGGTAGTCCCCTTGGGAACACCACCCTTTGTCTGGCATGATGTTCTATCAGGGTAACACAATGTACGTTTAAGTGATGGTTTGTTCTTGTATTTAAACCTAGGGTAGGCTCCAGCCGCCTTTGTAACTTTCTCATCCAGCTTCAAAATCCCCCAGTTCTTATAATAAATCTCCCTTAACAATAACCTCCATTAGATCTCTCCACCTTCCTCAAAGTAGTATCATGCTTGGAAAAATATTGTCTAGCTCCTGTATGCCTCAAAGCCCTGGCCTCATTCACACACTTATCAATCTCATTCTCGCATTACCCCTTTCTTTTCAAATTAGCCTCTAACTGTTTTAAACATCCATCACAAATAGTACCATCAGCACAAAGCCTGGACATCCTCATGGCCTGTCCCTTAACTATGTAATTAAAAATGTGTTTTGGGTGAATGATAGATCGATGAAGTAAGGATATCTTACAAAACTTCCTTGTGTAAAGATCACTGGTAAAGGATCCATATGGGTCTCTACTAACAAGAACATCCAAAAACTCAACTGTTTCAAATGAAGACTTAGCAGTAAATGTAAGAAATGAGGTACTCTTTTTCAACGTAGATACAAAGGCATCCAGTTCACATTCTAAACCATCCCAAATGAGGAACAAATCATCAACAAATCTTTGGTAAAACCGAATCCATGACACAGGTAAAACAACTCTGGTTTCCCATTTTGCAAGCACCATGTTGGCGTAGCTACTGGCACAAGAAGTGCCCAAAGCTATGCCAGATATCTGCAGATAATAATCCTCATTAAACGTACAAACATTATTCTCTAAAACTACTTCCAAAAACAAACAGAGGGGGTCAACAAAGGCTAAGTCATATTCACTTCATTTTAACTAAAAGCTCCTCACTATTTCAATGCCCTGTAGATTAGGTATAACTGTCAATAGCAATTAGATGTCCATAGTAAGTAATAATACCCCCTCTAGATCTGCAGATTGGTCCACATAAACAAATCTGATAGAAATTGTTTAGTATCCCTGAGAACATATATGTACTTATCTAAAATTGGCCTAAGAAATTTCTCTATATAAATAGAACATGGCTCCATCAACCAACCCCCACCAGCCACTATATGTCTAATACTGTGTCTCAGTGGATCTTTATGGACGTTGGTCATCCCTTGTATAGCCAGCACAAATGGGACTTCTACAAGCAAATAATTAAACAGATCTTTAGAAATAGTTTGTGTGTCAAGACAATCCAATAAGATGTTCAGGATATTATTGCACATGTATTCTATATCTGCAGCACTGATAACTACATAAATATTCAAATCACCCAGCATTTGTTTTATAGATTCAAAATAGTAACCTCTATTCATGACCACCACCAAGCTACCCTTGTCTGCAGGACTTATAACAATACTCTTATAGTTCCTCAACTCATCCAGGGCTGCTCTCTCAGCAACTGATAAATTATAGAATCTACATTTTCTACTACTATCATTGAATGACTCATAGATATCGTGTTCACATTTTCTGCAAACAACTCTACAATCTGATAGTTCTGCAGAACAAACACATCAGGCTTCTTAATAATAACTGCATCCATGACAATATTGTCATTACAGTCCACAATTGTCAACATCAAAGTCCTGATAAATAATTTCAAATCCATAGTACAATAAATCAAGTATACAGGTTAAGAAGGTATAAAACTCATCCCCTATTCAGGACATTAAGTTCATCAGTAGACAACTGTCTATCTCAGATATTCCACACTAAGGTGTATCTCTTGCTATCCACAGTTTCTTTATAGTGGGTTACCCCCTTGTCCTCCTGGTTGTTTCCTCTTCCTTGTCCTTCCCTGACTCCTGAACCTCTCTGATGAGGCATTCTATCCTTGCCTGATGGGGCAGGATAACTGGGGAAAAACTTTTGGTCTTGGACCCGTCTCAATCCTTCACTTAACTGCAGTATCTTTCAACTGTACATCACCATGTGTATTGACAGTTTCAGAATCTTGGAAAGGCATTTCCATCCTCTCTCTATATGGGGTATTGTATGTGGACTCATTGTGTCTAATAGGTTCATTATCCATAGTTGCAGTCTGTGCTACCTCAGCTGCCACAGTAGTGTCCACTCCTTCTACTGTGTTGCTGACACCAAACTTACTGCTCACTGGTTTAAGCCACAAAAGCACGCTGTTATTGCTAAAATCA
Source organism: Protopterus annectens (assembly GCF_019279795.1). Lineage (NCBI taxonomy): Eukaryota > Metazoa > Chordata > Ceratodontiformes > Protopteridae > Protopterus > Protopterus annectens. The sequence continues at coordinate 279,425,159 of NC_056740.1, forward strand.
TTCAAGTCCCTTTGCAGCTTCTTCCTCTTCTGTGCTATTAGTTTCCTCTCATACATGCAATCATTGTCAATGGCCTCTCATACAATGAGTTTCACAGCATCTGCACTGCAAGAATTATACAGATGGTACTGCAAGGACTGAATTCCACTCAACAGCTGTGTGATGTGTGTGTGTGTGTGTGTGTGTGTGTGTGTGTGTGTGTGTGTGTGTGTGTGTGTGTGTGTGTGTGTGTGTGTGTGTGTGTGTGTGTGTGTGTCTGTGTGTTTATCACTGAGTATCACAGCATCTGTTAGGGTATGTGCCTGTGTATCTTTGTCTGTTCTGTGTAATCTGTCAGGGCTTGCTAGTTACAGCACAGCCCAGTCTCTGGCATAGCTGGGCTATACTTAGCCTTCCCTGTCCAGCAGCACCAAATGTAGGTATAGTTTGATTGCTGTATGTGTTTTTGTGTGTGTGTGTGTGTGTGTGTGTGTGTGTGTGTGTGTGTGTGTGTGTGTGTGTGTGTGTGTGTGTGTGTGTGTGTGTGTGTGTGTGTGTGTGTGTGTGTGTGTGTGTGTGTGTGTGCGTGCGTGTGTGTGTGTGTGTGTGTGTGTGTGTGTGTGTGTGTGTGTGTGTGTGTGTGTGTGTGCGTGTGTGTGTGTGTGTGTGTGTGTGTGTGTGTATGTGTATCACTGGGTACCAAAGCATCTATTCATGGTGTGTGCCTGTGTATCTTTGTGTGCTCTGTGTGATCTGTCACGGCTTGCTAGTTAGAGCACAGTTGCAATCTCTGGCATAGCTGGGCTATACTCAGCCTTCCCTGTCTGGTAGCACCAAATGTAGATACAGTTTGAATGCTGTATGTGTTTGTTTATGTATATATGTGCATATGCTTGTGTTTGTGCTTGTATGTGTGAGACTGCCTGAAGTATTTGTACAAATGTATACTTTTTGTCTTGTGTATGTCCAGATTTATGTGTGTATCTATTACTCTTTCTATGTGTCGGGGTTGGTTTGTACCTGTGAATGGTCTGCTGTGTAGGGATCTCAGGAAAGATGATATGACTGATTCATTGCATGCATATTCTGAGTGAATATTATATTTTGCTTCTTGTAATATACATCACTATGCATCAATGCAATGGTGCAGGAGTACAATTCAATACATCATCGTAATGCAGGTTACACTGCTGCCCTGTTCTGTATGAATTCAAGCTGATATGACTTGATGAATTTTATAATAAAATAGCTTGTAAGAATGGGCAAAGAAAGTATTTGATAAACAGACTTAGTTATTAAATTAGCAATCAGTGACCTTATGTGCTGTTGGATAATTCTGCCAGTAGATCTAACTGACTCATGCTTTGTTTTAACTCTATAGCCTGAATAAGTTGCTATCTGTATATCAAAGCAGTTAAAAGAAAGCTATCCTACAGGGCTTTTTTTCCTTCTTAATTACCAAGAAACTGGCCACATATTACTGTTATGATAAATGTTCCCCACCAGATGTGGCATCTGCTATTTATACATTCATACAACTATCTGAGCTATAGTTCACATATGATCACTGTATTTATTAGGTGTCATCCATGAAACATCTGGAAAATATTGATGATGTAGGATGGGTGTAAAGGTAATGAAATTCCAGGACAGATAAACATCTTTTTACCAGATGATTTGTTTGAAGAAAATAACATTTAGAAACCAGATTCCATCTGTACGTCCACAGGTGCTGCACTGCAGACTTCAGTAAACCTGTTCTGACTCTCAATACTTGTCTATCTGCCTGTTTTTATTTACCATAAGGCACATATTGTATCCATCCAAATTAACTGAAGAAGTAATATGCTGAAATATGACACTAAATTCAGGCACAGTGGTGGGTTCCCATAAGCTATACTAATAAACCATGGTAAGGTTCACAATACACTTAGCAAAAATGATTGAAAAGCCTCTTAATGTGATGGTGACTGAACTGAAAGTACAGCAGAGCTAGTCAGAAATGTGCATACATACTCACCATAGGATCCGTACTTATGGTCATAGATCACTTCATTTCAGAGGAGCTGTCCATGAATAAATGGCTTGGTCATTTCTGTGATGTTGTTGCATTCTTTCCTTGGAGGTGCAATGATCTCTTATTATCTTCATACAAGGGAGCAGAGTGATCTCTTGCTGCTTGCCTGGTATGGAGAATTACCACACCCACAGCCAAACCTTTACTTCATATCCTAGATTGTGATTAGGACATTAAGCACAATTTTTCATGAGGTAGGATGAAATCCAATCAACAACATGCATGGTCACCTTGCCAGAAGCATAGCTAAGCAAAATACCACTTGCACGAGGAACAGAAGCAACATAGAGGTTTTAAAGGAATCAATTTCTATGTGATATGACATCCTAGCATATCTCAGAAAATGCCCAGATGTATTATCATGCTTACATAATAGTGGTACTAAATAGATGGAAGTAAATTTGCACCATAGATTAAATATAATTATTGGGTATATGTTGCCACATATGTGATTCTTAAACTAATTAGAATGTCAGTAAAATGAGTTCAAGAAATTTTCTTTTTGTCTGCTCAATATGCATATAGTAACCCTGCTGCGGACTTTCTTAGGATTTTTATCAAATTGTTCTATGATGAACCCCTCCTCCCCAAAAAAAATAGTAAAAAGTGAAGGGAAGTGTGCTATGATCTTTTCTTACTACAGAATATTCAATAAAGTTATACAGAACAAACACTTCAATTAATACAAGTATACAGACAATAAAAATATATTTGCTTCCATGTATAACATATAGACAAAAACAAGAGTCAACAACAGAATGAAATTTTGCATTTACCATCTCTTGTGGAAGTACAAAACCAAATATAATAAGGGAACTGTGACAATCACAGGAAGAAGACAGTGCTACAACATAAGGAAGTATAGGGATTTGCAGATGGCATGAAATGATAATGTGGGTATACATCGGAGATATATGCAGTACAGACTAACCACCACAATGAAAAGAAAATACATCTTAACTGTAGCCTGCTAGGAACTGTAGTGCTGCAATGGAATCTGTGAGACTGATAAAGAGGAGCACAGACAAACAAAAGTACAAAATAAGAGTAAACATAATTCAGTATATAGGAAATGCCATAGTACATGCAGACAGCACAGTTTGTAGGAATGATGTGCCCTAACCTCATAGGCTATGAAAAAGCAATAGTTATTATATGTTGTATACTGCATTCCCCCAGTCCCACTAAAACAGGAAGCAATACCAGATATACTGTATGCATTTCTAATACAGGCAGCTCTGAGACCTAAAATAAACCACAGCCAGTTTTACCTTGAAAAAGTGAATGCAGGAGAGACAGCATGCACCCTGATGTTTGCACTTGCTACACACAGTCGTCCTGTGTTTTAATGCCTGGCCTTTTCATTCCCCACAAACTTTTGCTTGCATGTGCCACATTCAGTTTGTAGTGATATATTTGATTTGGCCTTCATTGCTATCTGTAGTGTTTACATAATTGTATGTGTCTCAGTAATATAAATATGAGAGGCATGCAGGTTATTCATCCCTAGCTTTATTTCCTGAGCTGCACTTCTGGACATGAGGTAGCAGCTACTGCAGCTACTACTGCATATCTCATCTCCACATGCCCTGGATTTGCAACATTGTATATTCATTCCAATTGTTATAGCATCCTTTTGGCTTAGTGTACTTGTACTCAATAGATTGTAATTCACATGGTTATGTATCAGTACAAGGTATGTAGAGCAGTGAATGATGATACTCTTTCTTAGTTATGCCAGGAGTTATTGTTACCATAATAAAAGAGGTAGGTTATGCTGTTGTTATCAACAAAAGAAATGAGAACTATTACATTGTGTTTTTCATCAAGAAATATTGTGTCCCAGCCTCTGGTTGGTATTTGATACCCCAGTTCAGTTTAACATCTGCATTATTTTTTGACCACACATATCAGTAAGATAAAAGTGAGGAGTCCAATAATCCAATAGAAAGTTCTGATTATGTCTCCAACTTACCCATTGCTTATCACAAGAAGTTACAATCTTGCACAATGTTACTTTGCATCTTTGCAATGCATTGCAATCAGTATACTCTGCGAGGTAAGTATTTCACTTTACAAGTGATGCTTTGAGTTCTATTTCTAACATACTGTGTTAGTGGGAGGAATGACTAATAGTGCTGCTAAATGAGGTTTTTCTTTACTTGTTTTGTTCCACTTTGCTCTAATTTGCTTTTCCTGATCAAGGTTTTCTCAAGGTATCTAACTCTGAAATGTTCTTGCTCTGACCTGATTTGTTCACAATAATGTGCTAAACGTTGTCAGTTGTGGGATTGTTGTTAATCAGGGATAGACAGTAAGAGATGTATGCATTGAGTAGTGCCTTTGGTCAATCTCTGATTAGTACAGCTTTATTTGTATAAATAAGGTACTGTGGTGAGCTGTTCTGTCCAAAAACGTTTAGAGTGTTGCCTTTTGTGCTCAAAATTAGCAGCTTTTTTATATTGTTTTATTTTGTTTTAAATGTTTGTGCTCAAAATTAGCAGCTTTTTTATATGTTTTCATTTTGTTTTAAATGTTTTGTTTTTTGTAGATTTCTTTATGTATTCTCAGAATGGTCTGTTATACATAGGTGAACTAGAAGATCACCCAGGGCATTGTTTTGCTAGTGGTGCTTTCCCACTATTTTTGTAAAGTAAAGAAATGCGGAATTTCTTTAAGAAAATAAATAAATGTCATAAAGTATCCATATTGAAAGAAAAAGCAATTGAACTATCCTAGGAGAGAAATGTTTTAAACTTGGCCATTCAGTTGGCTGGCCTTCTGCTCCATCAGACCCATGATATTCCTAGACAATGAAAAACATTGATCATGGCCAGGATGAAGCAGGAAGTCAACAAATTTGGACATGTAGGAGAAATATGCATCTTGAAATGAAAGTTGTCGTACTAACATAAGCTGTGGCAATTTTTTTAAATACTGTTACTGGCAGGCAACCACATAGTGTGGACAGCTGTAGTTGTGAACTATCTCTGATTTTGCAGAACATCCTTGATAATGGTAATGTTTTTCTCCCACCTCCATCTTCCATCATTTCACCAGCCTGGCTCCTTGGTACCTTTCCATGCCAGATCTACCAGTTGTTAATCCCCACTCCCAGACTTAATTTGGTGTTGCTGGAGCCAGTCACAGAACAAGTAATTCTGGGGCCCAGCACATCTATGCTTCCATCCAGGGGATGTTGGGTTTCATTTTAGACCTACCAATCTTTCAATCCTCTCTCTCCTTCTGCAAGTCCATGATGAAGCCCAGATAGTGAGAATACAATGGAAATGTGTGGCATTTTACCCCCTACCACAGTAGTTCAGTCATACCTCCTCCCTTAAACCCCTCTTTAGATACTCCCACCTTATGAAATGCCCAGTCTCCATTCAAGATCATCATTGTGAGCACTCATGGACTTGCCCACTCCCCAAGATGGTCACATCCATCCCTCCCTGCTGCTTTGTCAGTTGACTGGGCTACTACTTGAACCAGGGTTGTTTGGGACATAGTCAAGGCTTTATCCCTCTCTGCAGCCAGAATATCCTGGATTTTGCCTAATATGCTTGCTCTATCCTTCTTTTTCTGTTTTTTTTTTTTTTTTTTGATCTTCTAGCAAACTTAAAAAATGCCAGGCTTTGGAATTCAGTCTTTCTTATTTTTCAGAAAATGCATGCTGATGCAAAACCTGTTATTCTATTAACGTTCTAAGTGATTAGAGTAATATATAAAAATACTGGCCTGTCTGTCAAGGAATATAATTAACCTGCTGCTGTTTCCCCATTATTTTGGCTTTGCAATATCAATGTGGTTTGTGTGGAGCAACTTGGAGTACATTAATGTGTGGCTACAGTTTGTATGGAATAAAGCTAAAATACAATACATGGTCATCATTTTTACCACAATCTGACATCTGAAGTACACACATAATTGATTATAATTGCTGGTTAGAGATGGGAGCTGTCTGTTCAAAGTAATTGACCTTATAATTGTTTTCTCAGTTTAAACAGTCACTAAATTGGTTTTGCAAGAGTAGTACCCATTTGTGTGAAGTAAGGCAGAATGCTTTATTATTGTTACCATTGTTATTAATTTATATCACCATAGTCAAACATCTGTGGTGTACATAGTTAGGAAAGTGACTGTAATTGATAGGTACATATGCCATCTGTTACCCATTCCCCTTGTCTTTCCCAAGACTTCTGGGGGATGGGAGTAGAAGAGAAAGAGAGATGAAGCTCATGTGCTGAAAAAAGTATATCTGGTATTTTCAACTTTAAACTTAACAAAATATCCAGGAAAGAAATTTAAATTATTGCACTTATAGTTGTTTGGTGATTTCAGCACTTTTCTTTATGTGTTTAATAGAATATTATATCATTTTTAAGGTGTGTTTAGTTAAACTTTCTGGATTTGTGTCTTGAACACTTGCTTCGCTATTTAAGTATCTGATAACAGGTGTATATCACTTAATCGAATACGTGAATATCGAACGCTGACAAGAGTGAATATTTACATGCTCGAAGTTTATGAATTTTTTTTGCAGTACAGTGAAGATTGGGATTTTTGCCCTTTCCTCACTGTAGTGCAATCTCAGAGTATGAATATATATTTAGCGAGGGTATGAGGGGGCACAGCCCTCCACAATGCCATTTTCGAGTACGTGAATATTCACTCGTGTGAGCGTTTGACATTCACGTATTCGATGATGTGTTATAGACACCTGATAACATCTCTTTCTAGTTAATCAAAATATTTTCTTCTGTGATTTACATTTTTATGACTTTTTTTTCATTAAACTACATCTCAAGCAAAATAGCTGATATTGTGTGTTTCTTAGCCACCTTGTTGTTTGTGGAGCTAACAGATCTTCCATGTTTATAAAATCATAGAAAATACAAGGAAATGGACCATGTGGCCATTTGTACCTTGAAAATACCCACTCTCAGACTTTACCACAATCTTTCAATGGGAGATAAGCCAATCATTGTGTTACACTGACTATTCCCCTTTGTTAATTTGTTAGAAAAATCTTTCCCTGAGATCCATTAACACCAACACTAAGAGTGCAGTAAGTGTACACTAGTCTGAATGAACAGACAACACAAACATAACACACCGTCTTCCTTCTAAATTTAGTTTTCCTACTGATTTTCTTGCCTTAAATATTGAGGTGAATTCATAAAGGTTGTCACAAAGAGTAGACTGCATGTACAGTTAATCTTTCTGTGTAACTAGAAAGCACAAAAATTGTGGTAAGAATGTTCTTGGATACAAATGTGCACTTAGTGTAGGTGTTAATGAATAAGACTTGCTAATAAAAGAATGTTCCTTGTGACTTTCCACTTTTTCCTCTTTTATAGCTTCCTCTTATATTAAAATACAGTTGGTTGGTGTCTAGATTGAGTGTAAAATTGCTGTGAAAGCAAGTGATTATTTGATGGCAGGAATGATTTGCTGCTGTTTCTGAGTGGTAGACATTATTAGCTGGAGTTCTAACTGCTTTCGTACTGGTTCTCCTACTTTTATACTCAGCTTAATGGTGCTGGTAGCCATTTCCCTATGTCTTTTCTAAGACTTCCAGGAGAGAGAGCTGAAACACATATTCTAAGAGAAGCATTTCTGGCATTTTTGAAGCTTAAACTTCACAAAATATCCAGGCTCTTGTCTAAACTTTGCAGGGAACTCCAGACATTGATCAAATCAATCAAAGCCAGCTGTTAGGTAAATTAACCAGCCAGGTGAAGGGTAACCATAAATCCTTCTTTATCTGTATTAGAAACCTCAGAAACAGGACCCAGCACTGTGCAGAGCTAATAGTAAATAATATCACATACTCAGACCCAGAAGACATAGCCATCCTACTACTGGGCAAATTTAGGTCAAACAGCATTGCCCTTTTCCTCCTATATTCCCAGATCACATACCCACATTTATACTTTCCACTCAAATCTCCCAAGGATAAGTCCTCAAGGCACTGCCTAAAGCCAAGAACACAACTTCCATGGGGCCAAGTAACACTGGTTGTCTTTCATGGAGCCAGACAGCATTGGTTGCATATTGATCATCCTGAAACCGAACTTTTCAGACCCCCTAGAGATGATATTCTATTAGCCTACAAACAGGCTTCACGATGAGTGACTGAAGGACAGCAACAGTCATTCCCTTACACAAAAGTGTAGTGTTAATGGACCCAGGAAATTATAGAGCCATAAGGCTGAGCAGCTTCTTCTATAAGGCTATGGAGAGGATAATTAAGAAATTAATAAATAATTACATGCACAAACAACTGCAAAGTTTTGACCCAAGCCAGTCTGGATTTGCTGAAGTTATGTCCTGTATACTTACCCTGGTTGAGATCTTCAAGAAAGTCATAGAAGCAAAGCCACTGATGAGGGGAAATCAGTATACTCTGCATATCTAGACCTTGCAAAGGTATTCAGCACTATCCCAGATTCAGGTATCATAGATAAACTCTCCCAGCTGAATGTAAATCTGAATGCAACTCATTGGATAAGAGCCTGGCTCACAAACAGATTCCAGGAAAATAGGATGGGTAGCTATACCTCCTCCAAAAGGCCTGTAACTAGCAACGTACCTCAGGGTTCAATCATTAGGATGCTCTTGTTTGACATTTAGTTCTCAGAGGTCATATCAAATGTTAAGGGTTTATGGCTGACCAGGTTTGCAGATGAGTGCTAACTTATCATTATAAAATCCCTAGAAGACACCAAGATCATCCAAGAGGGCATTTCCTAACTAAATAGTTGGTGTAAAAACATGGATTAAAAGTAAATGATAAGAAATGTATACTATATCACTCAGAAACTATGACTTCCCTAGTAACTATCACATTGACAACGCACCCATAAAAGCTGATCCTGCAATCAGATATCAGAGAACCTATGTCAGTCCACTATTGTAAGTAAATCATTTTTCATCATGCAACTTATATATAAAGGCATGGCATGCATGTACAATATCCAGAGATGTAATTATGTCCCCTGTAATCATCTCTCATGGTTGATCATTGAATATAGTGCAACTTTCTGTAATTACCTGTTCAAGCATGTGTCCCAAATGGAATGACCGCAACACTTTCTCACAAAAAAATCAGGGGCCTTAATCATTAAAACTATGCAGATCATCACAAAGCTGTGCCCCTCTTCTTCATATCATATAGGTTTCCTCTAACTTGGGTGTACAGCCTCAACAGATCCTATCATGTCCGACTTATTACACATTCACAAATCAAATGTTAACATAAATACCCAATCAATGAATCGCAATCTCTTTTGCAAAATAAAGGGGACATATTGAGGGGATATACATATGTCAACAAGAACGGTTCTTCTATGGAACCATTTTCCTCTCCACATAAAGCAAAGTACTTCCCTTAATCTATTCAAAACTAATTTAGATAGGTTGGCAAATGTAAATTCATACTCAGTTTAGCATCCACGTCCCACATGGAAAGGAGTAACAAGAAAATGTTCCAACTTATCCTTGTTCTGCTTGCCTCTGGGTATTTCGTACACAAGATATAGGGGCTAAAAAACTGGAATGTAAGTCTAGGTTTTTTAAGATCCTCACAGATCAATAGCCTAGTAAGTGCCTATGAACCTTTTTATGGATACAGGTGATTTATCCCTGTAGTTGTTCTCAACTATCTTTGATTTTGCAGAATGTCCCTAACTTTGCCTTATATTTTTGGTCTGTTTCTTATAAAATTTGTAGTTGTCTGGCAGGTTATTGAGGACTGCAGTCACTATATGGTGGCAGGCATTTGAGTTTCAGACATCATATCCTGTAGACAATGAGTGGTAATGCAAAATATTGTAATTCTAGTAACTTTCTAACTATATGAAAGTATTATTTAAAATCTGTCCCTAATTTGGGGCATTCACCACTCATTATTTGTTCACTTTGTCCTAGACTGTTGAGCTAAGAGGGTGACAGATGCACTATTATGTGTAACTTTCCATCCAGCATACATGTGCATCTTGAGGTCCAGAATACAGATGCAAATGTTCTTCATTATTGACAAATGTTAATGGTGAAAATTCATATAACTGGGATATACTTCATAAAACATGGCATTAGGAATGGAAACACTAAACAAAAATCCTAATTCTAAGGAAGCAGAAATGCAGTTATTACTAACTACTACTACAATGCAGTTTAGGTAACAAATACTGCTGTGAGTATATTTCAAACTCTCCAGCAACAGCAATAGTTCCTACCTTAGAAGCAAGCAGTATCTTGCATTATATTCTAGGGAAGACGTATCTTGGCCTTGCAGTTGCTTCTTAAAATCCCTTGGCTCAAGCAGTTGGATCTGTTTGGCATTGTTTTATATTTTCAATTTAAAGGGTTCATTTAATGTTAGGCCAACCACCATCAACAATATGACCATTATATGTTTCTTGCTGATGAATGATTCACACATCAATAGCTCCTCAATGGTCCCCTGGACTGCAAGCATATTAACTACCTCTGAAAGTACTGGCTCAGTGTGCACAGAAATCTTAAGTGGATAACTTCTCATTTTCACATCTATGCATATTTTCTGTCCTTGTCACACCCTTTCATTTCTCATTAATACTTTTCTTGCCTCCTCCTCTCATAGATTTCATTAATACTTCATCAACTAATGACAAGATCAGTTCTATTGTCTCATCCTTCATGCATATTCATATTATAGCCTATTCCTATGTTGCTCAACTCCCACCTTTTTTCTCTGTTCCTTTCTCTTTACTAACACCAAGCAACTCTGATTTATTGCAGCATAAGTAATCTTTTTCATTAAAAATCTACAGATTACATGAAAAAGTATAATCATTTAAGTTTCAACTGTTCTAAACCTGTTTTCATTTTAATTAAGCATTACCTGTGCATCATACTTTATGCTGTCAATGGGTGCTTAATCCATGATCTCTTTTAATCTAAAAGTTTCTATTATGTCCTGCTCATGCTTATTAGCCCAGTTATGGTGCATTTACTCCCTGCACTAGCAGTTTTTAATACCTGTTCTGTGTAGTTGGTTTGTATTAATTCAGTTGTTTTCCATCCCAGATTGTAGCTCTTCTCCCCATTCAGCATTCCAAAGTACTTCTTGCATCATTTGAAAATACATCTGGATCTGCAGTTGCTTATGTTTCATCCCTCCCTCCCTGATGACTTTGGAGTCCTTTCATTTCTTTCTGGAGACTTTGAAAGGCTTCTTCAGCCTCCACGTATGTTTTTGTGCCTGACAAAAAACACTTTTAAGATTGAATGGTACAACAGTTTACAATGCAGCCTTGCCTGCCAACACTTCCTTATTGTTGGAAGAAACTTGTTTCTTTGCATTTTGTCCATCGCTGAGTATTCATTGTTACAAACACTAGCATCTGACCCTGTTTTCATAGCAATGCAAAGATGTGGCTCTTTCGTTCAGAAGACTGGCATTTTATTAGCAGTGGTTAAGGATATCTGTTTGTGATTGCCCCAGGTTAAAACATTATATGTGCCCTCTTGATTTCCTCCTTCAGGATCCCATTCAATTTGTGCAGGCACTCCACAATGAACTCTTGCAATCATCGCCTTCTATTTTCTCTGGGATGGCAGCAAAAAGAAGATTGCCCATGCAAGCCCTGTCCTCCAGTTGAGTCAATTTGAGCTGTATTGTCTCCTGTTGAATCTCCTGTTCTAATAATCTAGTCTTGAGAACATTATTCTCCTTCTACAGAGATGATTTTTTTCCAACAACAATAATAATTCCCCACTAACACTCTTTTAAAAACAGTCTGCCAACGCTCTGCCATACTGAAAGTCCAGTCATTTACCTTCTTAAGCTACAGCTACATTGTGACGGGAGAAATATTCAAAAATGGCAGCCCTTGTCGTTCATTAAGATTTTATGCTGTACTCACTTTTTCTCTTCAGGGTTGCTTGTTTGTTTCAGACTGTGTGCTGTGGCACTTGGTGCTGCTTCCAAACTACATGTATTATGCTTTCTCACTAAACAGTCTTTCTGGTGAACCTGTTGCCTTGCTGACCAAGTCATTCTACTACCTGTTTGATTTTACTATCATTTTCCTCAGTCATAGGCAGTGAATGTTTTGCTTAGCAACTACTCAACCCCATTTATCAAGTTCTTCAGCATTCTCACAGATATTTAGTGTTGCCATTCTGTACTGTAGGACATGCAAGCACTAATGACTTTTCACTTGTAATAACCTATTCTTATTATATTACAAAGATGTCTCCCACTATATACTAAATTAATTCCTCAATCATTTACCAGAAAATGATAAATTCCATGACAAGTAGACACAGAGAGGCAAGAGTCTGCACATTCTGTGAAAGTCCAAACAAACGATGTAGACTCTCCACAGAAAATGACACAGTAGAGTCACTTAGAAAGCTTACTGCACCGTGCAGACACAGAGCATGCACAACACATAACTTGACCACCCCAGACTATCAGAAGCAGGCAGAATAACACTATAGTCCTTTTATACAATGGCATTGTTTATGAAATGTAAGAATGTTTTTTTCTTAAATAATGTCTTGCAAATATTATCCAAGTAATGCTGTTTCTTTAAGGCCAGACAAATAATCTTATGTGTTAGCTACAGAAGAAATTCCTTCATGTTGAATTAATGGGTCATTATTGTCGCTCATCTTGTGTATTCAAATAAGATGATGAGGCGTGGTTGTTCATTTAAGTAGTTTATTATACACAAACACATCAGGATGGATGACTGGAACATAAAACTTAAATGAACTGACTGACTACTACACACATACATGCTTTCATTCCAGCTGCTCACTCAAAATGGGACTCTTGCTTGCACGTGTTTAGTACTTATATGCATGTGCCCACGGACAGCAATGGCTCTTAAAGGTACAGCACACACTCTGATCTACATCTTCCCTGCTGGACTATTCTGTCCTGTGAATGAAAACGACAATTAGAAAAGCATGCATATTGTACAGACATATATAAACAATAACAATCAGGTCCCGGCTACCGTGTATTTGGGATTAGGTCTTGAGATACGACCTGACCTCGTAATGTAATATTTAGAACTGGTTTGGCAACAGGGGCAGTCACTGGGGAATGTTCTTCAGGATTTTCAGGGATGCTTTCAGGAACAGGAAGAGATGATGAAATGCTCTCTAGAACAGGAACATTGGACAAATCACTCTGAGAAATAGAGTCTTTATTGCAGGCAAGATGTTATAACATTGTCTTGGACATCGGAAGTAAATGTTTCCGATTCCGCCTGAATTCCATCCCTTGTGACTCAGTGATGTATGATCTTGGTTCCTCACACAAATGTTTCACAAGTCCTATTCAGTCAAATCCTTTTGATTTCTCATCCTCTCTATCTTTCCTTCTTTTAATGGTTTCACAGGCTTGCTGGTTTTGTTGTAGTAAGACTTTTGCCACAGATGCTTCTTTAGGAGTTGAGCTTTTACTGCTTTGTTGTTTTTAGCACACGGAGTCAACAAATTCTTACTTATCGGTAGTGTGATTCTGTTTTGTCTCGACATTAATTTCTGCAGAGGTCAACCAAGTAACCTGTCACGAGGAATGTTTCTGAGAGTAAGCAGATTAATAAAAATATCAGTATTGTCATGTTTACACTTTTCTAACAGCTGTTTTGCACTTTGAACTGAACATTCAGCCGGCCATGTGATTGTGAGTATTTAGGACTACTAGTAACATGAACAAAGTCTCACATTTTAGCAAATATTTTAAACTGCTGACTTGTAAATTGTGCACCATCATCCGAAATTACTTTGTGCAGACTACCAGGGACAGGAAAACGTCTCTTCAACTTCCAGATAGTGTTGGGCATGAGATTAGGAAGTAGGTCAATCTTGAATAAATTTGAATAAGAGTCTACTAACATTAAATAATGCTGACCATTCCATTCCATTCAAAAATATCTGTAGCTATTGTCAACCAAGGTAGTTCAGGAATCTGGCTTAGATGAAGTGGTTCTTTTTGTTGATGCAGTTTAGTACTATTACAAACAGAACAAGCTGAGGCAGAGCTCTCAATATCTTTTGACAAAGAAGGCCAAAATACTAGTCCTCTCATCCTTCTTTTGGTAGAATCAGTTCCTGGGTGGCCACGATGCAAGATTTTAATATATTCTTGTTGCAAGGATTTTGGAACAATCACTTTGGTCCTTTCATGATACCATCTTCCATCAAAATCTCACCTCTGTAAGCAGAGCATCTCGCTGGCCTTGTTCAAGAGGAATCTTGACCAATGGATTACTTCAGTGTCACTGCTTGACAGGCAAAATAATAGGCATAGTTTTATAAATGCCCTTGGGCAGATAGCCTAGTATGAACCTATGAACCTATGAACCTATGAACCCAAATACTGCTGCATATCTGGTGGTAAACAAGATTGCTTTGACGTCTATCCTCGACTGATAAAGTGGTCGAGCTTCTGGAGAATTGGATCTGAAGCTATGTGAGTTCTGAGCTCATCAAGATATGTGGAAGAAAAAATTCTCACTTCCATCACTTAAAAATCAGATTGCTCACTTTCATGCTGTTCAGTGCTTTTTCTGGGGGCAATCTGGATAAAGTATCAGCAAGATTAAGAAGATTGCCTTTTGTGTAAACCAAGTGAAAATTGTACTTTTACAATTTCAACATCATGCATTGCAATCTTGCAGGAGCTGTGTGCATTGGCTTTTTCAAAATAGTAACCAGAGGTTGGTGGTCAGTCTCAATTTGAATAGGTTGGCCATAAATATGATGGAACTTCAAACATGCAAATTCAATTGCCAAGAGCTCTTTCTCTATTTGAGCATACTGCATCTCGGTTTGGGTCAGAGTTCTGGATGCATAGGCTACTGGTCTGTCCTCTTGAAGAATGACTGTGCCAACACCAAACCTTGAAGCATCACAAGAAGAAAGAGTTGCAGGTTTGTGAACATCATAATATCTTAAGGTGGGTGGACTGGCAATTTTCTGTTTCAGGTCATCAAATCCTCTTTGGTGTTGTTCCAGCCAGGAAAAGGTTACATCTTTGCATGTCAGCTCTCTTAGAAGTGCAGAAAGGTCACTCATATCTGTAATAAACTTGGCCAAATAGTTGACCATGCCAAAAAAAGTTGAAAGGAGGTGACATTGTCTGGAGCTGACATCTCAAGAATTGCAGTTTGCTTGGAATGATCTGGTCATAAACTTGAACTGGTAAACAAATGACCCACACAAGTAACCTCTTGTAGCCTGAACTTGTATTTCTGAGGGTTTAGCTTAAGATTCACTTCACAAGCACATTCTATAACTTTCCTGAGGTTTCTATCATGTTTGACTTCACCACTGCCTCCTACAAGAATATCATCTACTATAATAGCTCATGGATAACCAGAAAAAAATTTGCTCCATAGCCCATTGAAAGACTTCACTGGCAGAATTTATCCCAAATGGCATTCCCAAAAATCTGTACCATCCAAATGGTGTACTGGAAGTGGTTAGCAATGAAGATGTTCAGTCAAGCAAAATTTGCCAAAATGAACTTTTTGCATCTAAATCAAAAAACAGTGACATTTGGCATAAGAGCAGCGACCTCCTCAACTATATGCATTGGATGATAAGGTTGTTTTAGTGCTTTGTTATACATTTCTTGGATCAATACATATTCTAATATCATATGAGCTTTTCTTATGTGCTACCACCATGGAAGATACCCATTCAGTTGGTTCTTCTACTGAACAAATTACTCCTAGATGCACCATTCTGTCTAGCTCAGCTTTGACTCTGTCCTGCAGGGCTACTGGAACATTCCATGCTTGTTTGATAACTGGGCTTACCTCAAGGTCTAACTTCATGGAGTACACACCTGGGTGTTTGCCTAACTTGTCTTCAAAAAGATCAGGACAGTCAGAAAAAGTACTTTTGATGAAATGTTCTTTGTTACACATGCTTACATGGTGGAGTTCTGCATTAAATGAAAGCAGTCCCATTTTCAAACTATCTTTGAGGCCTAACAATGACTGCATGTGTCTCTTGACTATGTAAAATTGTATGTCATAACTGTTCCTAGCAGAATAACATGAAAGCACTACTGAGCCTTCGGTTTGAATTTCATCACCACCATAAGCAACAAGCTTCGCACACTTTGCCAGATCAAGCTTTTCACCAGCTTTTACTTTGACAAACATTTCTGCTGACATAACATTGCACTTTGAACCAGTGTCAGCTTTGATCTCTACAGTTTCCCCATTAATCAGAACAGTACAAAATACTTCATTCTTTGCCAAAAAATGTACTGTATTGACTGTTTCATCAAGCACAGACACACCATCAACATAAAAAGTATGGTCGCAACTTTCTAATTGATCAACTTGGCTCTTTGAATGCTCTCTTTTAATAAAATAATGTGCCCCTTTTGATTTAGAGAACCTTTTGAAATGATTCCACTTTTTACATGTGTGGCACTGCTTACCAAAAGCTAAACAATTCTTTCGTTTGGGCTCATGGCTACATCCACAATTATGACAGTTGATTATGAGGCCTGTCACAAGTTTTGCTGAATCACCCATCTGCTTTACTGTGTGTGTCCTGTTCTTTACTGTAGCTGCCCTGGGTTTTGTTAAAGCAACCATGCCCTCAGGTCTGTATATTTTAACCTCATGCTGCATACTATCAACATTAGCACTGGAAGGCACTGCAAGCAAGCTCTTCTCATTTGTAAGCATATTCATGTGCTTTTCTGTGAACTCATATATCTGACAAATCTCTATGCTTTTATTCAAAGTTAAATCACTGTCTCAAAGCAAAATCTTTCTCACTGCATCATCTTTAATACCACACATAAGCCTGTCTTTTATCAACTCATCTCTTAAATCACCAGATCTGCACGTTTTTGCCTTGTTTCTCAAGTCAGTTATATATGCTGCAAAAGTTTCACCAAGCTTTTGATCTCTTATGTAGAATATGTGCCTTTCCATTGTAATATTCATTTGGAGGATACACATTGCTCTAAATCTAAATTTTAAGCACTCAGGGTCTTCCTGTGTTTTAGCTGGTACTACAATATGGCGGTCTTCCCCCTCACATGCATACACAGCTGGGGCATACACAAATAAATGCACCCTTTCAATGGCTTCTGAACCAGCTAAATTAAGCAGGATAAATTGCCTTTGTATGTCCGTCTTTATTAGAAGAAGCAGCTCATATGAAAGTATCGTACTCTTGCTCAAACACTCTCCAATTTTCAGCAAGATTATTATCCAATACAAGTGGAGCAGATCTGCCAAATCTTTCTGTCACGCTAACAAATTGCCCTTGTAATTATGTTTAAATACAATCACACCAGGTACATGAAAAATATTCAACTGCATCCTAAACTCTTTGAAATGACCATATTCTGCAAAATAACTGTACTGTAATACTGCACACACTTACCAACACTTTGCACACCTCGGATATTTCAAGTAGCATTAGTTAATATGAAAAAGAAACACATAGTGAAAAAATATAGTAATGTTCCCTTTTTTATACATTTTATGTGATTCAGAAGTTATTTCAAGCACTTTTTAAGCATTTCAAGGACGTTTTATCAATATATCATAGTTTCAAACATTTTGTTTAATTAGAAACCGCCTCATGGTCTTGAAGAAGTTTTACTTCGGATCCCATTCTGACAGCATGTCCCTAGTCTTGTGTATTCAAAAAAGATAATGAGGCTTGGGTGTTTGTTTAAGTGGTTTATTATACACAAACACATCAGGATGGATGACTGGAACATAAAACTTAAACAAACTAACTATCTGACTGACTACTACACACATAACATGCTTTCATTCCAGCTGCTCACTCAGAATGGCACTCTTGCTTGCAGGTGCTTAGGACGTATATGCACGTGCTAAGCATGTGTCCATGGACTGGAATGGTTCTTAAAGGGGCAACACACACACTGATCTACAATTATGAGACCATACAAATCATCCTTTTATAAAAGGATGACATTTGTAAGGCATGGCTGATTCACTAGCAATCTGGAGGTGAATGTTCATTGCCTTGAACTGGGGTTCAGGTGGAGATTGTCATTGTACTTCATTTAGAGGTAAGTCCTCGTGCCTGGAGAGGGAGTCTCATGAATAAAGGAGTTTCTCCAGCTCCCTGAAGAGGTAAGTCCTGGAGACTATATGTAGTCATGGCCAGGAAAGGGGCACTGGGTTCAGGCACCTAGGCAGCAAGACATTTCCCTGTGGTACATTTGACTGGGGACACATGGCTGAAGTGACATTCAGCTGCAGAGAAATATGGCTGTTTGCAAATTACCTGTGGGCAAAGAGAAGCACACACTGCCATTCTCATAGCTTTAATAGCCAAATGCATGGCAGCAGAAGAAGTAATGAGTGTTGTGCTCCATGTACAGTACATACTTATATAACTACAACATGTATAAGTGTGCTACAGCATGGAGGAAATCCTGCAGGCTACTGTAGTCACATTTATGCTCCAGTATGTGTTTTAGGTAATGTCCCCTAGATAATGTGAAGGGGATAGTGGTCCACACACTCCAATTATAAAGGCACTGCTCATTGTGCACTGCATTTTTACTGCCACTGACATGCCCTCTGGCCAGCCTGCTGCTGACGCATGCCATATTACCTGCTGTCTCATGTTCCCCTGGGGACCATGAACATTGTTTTCCCCCTTGTGCATTTGGCTATTAAAGCTATGGGCATGGCAGTGTATGCTTCTCTTTGCCCACAGGGAATTTGAAAACAGACATATTTCTCTGCAGCTGAATGTCACTTCAGCCATATGTCCCCAGTCAAATGTACCACAGGGAAATGTATTGCTGCCTAGACGCCTGAACCAGGGGCACTGTATGAGAACTATGTTTATTCGGATGCCTGTAACATGTGGACCTTATTTGGTCCACAAGCTGACTTTGCACTGAGACTTTTCTATGTGAACAATGGAGAAAGGTGTACTAGATACATTTCTGTTGTTGAGATGTTTTTTTTCAACATGTTTTGCAAACTTCAATAAACAACTTGGAAGCTGAATAAAATAAGTATTTGCTGTTACTTTTATGTCCAATGTCATCAATATACACTGTGTACATATATATAGATAACTATAGATAAATATATTGATATAAGTATAGATAGATATAAATATAGATCTAGCTATATCTATAACTATAGCTATAACTATATCTGTATCTATATCTATATCTATATCTATATCTATATCTATATCTATATCTATATCTATATCTATAGCTATCTTTCTCTCTCTGCACACACACACACACACACACACACATATATATATATATATATATATGTATATGTGTGTGTGTGTGTGTGTGTGTGTGTGTGTGTGTGTGTGTGTGTGTGTGTGTGTGTGTGTGTGTATATATATATATATATATATATATATATATATATATATATATATATATATATATATATATATATAAATATAAATATATATATATATATATATATATATATATATATATATATATATATATATATATATATATATATATATATATATATATATATATATATATAGTGAGAGAGAGAGAGAGAGAGAGATGGGAGCAAGTTTGGATAACTCAAGGGGAAATGTCTGCTGTCTTGGCACATGCACTAAGAACCTGCTTCAAAATCTTTGCTGTGTGATTCACGTTATGTAATAAGGCAATGTGTCAAATGCTACTGCAACAGTAAGCAACCAGGCAGGGCCAAGCATAACAGTAGGGCTAGCTGTGAAAGGGAAGAGTAAAGAATCTGGGGCAGACAAGCAACAGCTGTAACACATGAGGCAGATGTAGGTGCAATACACCATGGCCCTAGATAAGAGCTATCATTTGGTCCACAACTATGGACAATGACACAGAGAACACAGAATAGAATGATGCATGTATTACCGTATCCAGGTTATACAACTCAGTGTATGGACTGGCTGTGTGTAACCATACTTGCAGAGCTTAAGGGTTGGCAGGGAGCAGTCATCTTCACTTGTGCAGGTAGCTGGTAGCTGGAAGGGTATGAACACTTTAATATACAGTAGGGTAGATTCATGGGAAGTGAATTCAGTAGCCAATTATTTTCATACAAGATGATAGGATAACATAGATCAAATTGTCCAGTGATGGGGTGAGCTGCTCTGTTATGACCATTGGGGACACATACTATAGTACCTTGCAGTCTTGGGGTTTGATGTAGTCCATGGCAGGAAAGATGTATAACTATGAGAACAGGCGCATGCACCTTGATGGGGTGTCACATGTCAGGGGCCTACAGAGATTACTCATCCATGACCCAACTAACATTCAAGAGCATGTGTGACAATACATGTACACAGGAGAGACATCAATGGAATAGAACTATTGGACCATTTGTGAGCAACCTGGTGAGAGGGTCCAGGTTTCAGTCAGACCTTTAGATCATTGATAACCAGAGGTGGCATGTTGTGTGGCCATGGCTGACAGTGAAACAATCTCAGTAATGGTTTGTACTGAATGAGTAAAGGTTGTATATACCCAGTAAAGGTTGTATATACCCAGACACCTCACATTTATTATAAGTTCCCATGTCCACTGACAGCTCAGTCTGCAGGGACAGACTGTAGTGCAGTTACTATATGTCTCATTGAAGCACCTATAGAGACGATGCTTGCTACAAGAAACCTGACTGACAAGTTGTGCTCCCTTTCACTATATTCCATGTCACTGTGTAGTTGATACACATCATCACACCATGAAACACACTCACAACCTCCACAATGTTATTTTTGCCTGTGTCACTGACCTATGCATCCACTGATTTATGCTGAGTGTTGTAACTAGATCAGGGACTGAACTGGAGTCATGGCAGCAAGCCAACCCCCATCGTCTCTCCCCTGTGCGGGTAAATGCATGATCTAGGCAGTAAAAATTTTAGATGATGTGTGGACTGGGGATTACTGGGGACATGGTAGTGGGGCTTACAGTTACTGAATAGTTTCCCTACAGATGTGATGTTGTAGGGTCATCCTGTACCTCAATAGGCACCTATGAGGTCAGTAATCATAATGATTAAGACAGCATCACCATGCTATCATCATACGGGTGGCACAGTGGTGCAGCGGTTAACATTGTCTCCACACAGCAAGAGGTTTTCCAGTTTGATTCTTGGCTGTGGAGTCTTCTGTGTGGAGACTGCCAGTCCTCTCTGTGTTCGTGTGGGTTTCCTCCGGGTAATCCTGTTTCCTCACACAATACAAAGACATGCTTCTGGAGCATTTCTCCCTGGGCCTCCACTGAAAATAGGCTCTGTCCTAGTAGGAATTTCCTGATCAACAAATATTAAATAAATAAATAAATATGTCACATGTGACCTACTGAAATCAGGTGTGCTTTGCCCCATTTTGCTGGACCTTCCACCACTAGAAAGTCTGAAAGCATGGACATATGATATCTTTTGCAGCATTAATATATATCCCTGTACTCCTCATCCATGGCTTTTATGATGGAAGACAGCCATATATCTATTTATAAGCAGGTGGAGGACATACAAACTTTGATGTGCAGGTTGTTGCAGTTGTAGGCCAGAGGTACCTGAAAGGACAGGTACACAATTGGTCTTAGTAAACCAGTCCCATCACACCTGCAATGCACTTGTGCTGAGTAGTACTAAACTGGTATGTCCTTCTATGGATACTCATGGGGTTGTGGATGGATCAGGTGCTAGATCCAAGCAATCCCTGAGTATAATAGACACCAGGGACTCTTCCATCTTCATCAGTCATTTCTATGTTGTTGACCTGACTCCTGTGATGAGCATGCCCTTGACAATGTCCTGTATATTGTCCTTTGTGTAGAATAACATATTTCTTACCTTCTCCATACCTGTTAATAGACCTATTACACCCACCTACAGCATTCCACTGGGCACCACCTTTCACCACACTTGCTTCCAGTACAACTTGTCAGCAGCACTTTTGCCCATGATGTGCATGCTATTTGTGTAGAGTCCCTGTAGTGACACTTATTTTTCCTAGGCGAAGAACTGTTCCAGCTGTTACCTTTCTTTGGAGTTCATGGTAAGCACTGGACACCTGTGTGTTACACTTGTCAATCAGTGGGTGAGTCAAGTAGGCTGAGAAAGTCACCTGCCTATGGCCAATGCCCTTCCTCCAGTTCTGCAGCTGTCTGAGAAGTTCCTGTACTGCTCTGCTCAACCCCTTAGTGTACTCTGTGCTGTAATGAACATGACCTCCTTACAATCCTATCTGTATCTGCCTATTTTGCATATCTAGTCCTAGTCACATGTCTACTTCAGCTGGTCGATGGGCTAAATTGTCGAAACCAACAGTTCTCTAATCACAGCCTGTAACATCTCCCATTACACTCTTTTGCCATGCCTACCCTGTGTATGGGGGTTATCATGTCCCTTGTATGCTGTCCTTCTCTAGATACCTGATGCCTATGGTGTGCCCCACCACCACAGCCAGGTATGGCAATGGACATGACATGGCTATGCCATTGTGCCATTGTGCTGTGTCCCCACTCACATTTACCTCATGGTATTCATATCACTGCTAGTGCCATCCACTACAAGTGTTGTGTCCAGTGAGGGGCCCATTATCAGGCAGATTTTCTTCATTCTGTATTTTTATATCCACTTCCACAAAGTTACTGTACAAAGTCTTGTATTATATGGATTTTGGTGTGTAAGCTTTCTCACAGAAAATGGCACTCACATTTTGTATAATGCTAATAAGGACCCAATCTTGTAGCGTGGTAGTGGCCATACTAATGAAGCAATTTAGTAACACTCTCTCTTAATAATAGCAGAAGCACAATGCACTACTCACATTAACTAGCAGTGGCCATGATCAGCATGGCACTAGGGAACCATGTGACCAATATGCTTGTGCGCACAGCCTATAACAGAGCTATAACTGTGCTAGAAATGTTTGATAGTGCCCCATTGCAGCACTGTATCACCTGATGTCTGAACATGTATCATTGCACACAAGGCTTCCACTTTGCTCCTCAACTCAGTCAGCATGACTGGACATGGCTTCTTCAGGCACTGTGAACTGCAGGGCTTCAGAATGATGTGCCAAAGAGGCTGAGCAATATATTCTTGTTCTTTCTGTACAGGTAATGCTTGGAGTGCCTTATAAGGAGGTATGATGGCCCCTTGTGCAAAACAGTGTACCACCCTCACCTGCATCAGGTGGAGGCAAATGTAAAAGAGAGACAGACCGGCAGTTTTTAATTTTAATTATTCCTCTTCTATTCTGTTAACCAGCATATCTGTGTACTGAAGTGTGCATGCCTTCTATCACACTGGACAAGGAGTGACCACTCAGTATGGTTGTATTTGCAGAAAGTAGGAGCAACTTTCATAGCAATAGAGTGCCTATGTAATATGTGGCAATCCAAACTGCAAATGTATGTGTATGATATATGTGTACTTATATCTTCTTATTTTCTCATCTTTTTGCAGACTTAGCTGTGGTTGAAGTTGTGGAGTGGCAGTGGTCACCACAGCCTGCACTGGCCAAAGTCTGTTGCACTGGGATGCCAATAGTGACCAGGTCTGTGTCTCAGCTAGGAGATGAAGTCACTCTGCTGAAGGTGAGATGGAAAGATCTTTGTGGCCTCTGTGACCATTTTAAAGGAGGGGGAGTAGCTGCTCTTCTGACAGCAGTCAGGCAAGGTCTTCATCATCTCACAGCAGCAGTTGCAGAAGACAATGTCTTCTGAGATGCCCTAACAAAAGCATGTGTCTGTTTCAGCACTTTGGAGAACCTCTAGGTGTGGGTTGTCATGTCTCATGAACAGAAGGTCCTAACCATCTGTCCATCAGAGGCACAGCCTGCTCATGATATCCGCTAAAGAGGTGATGAATGTATGGAGATGTTGCCTCTGGACTATCCTTGTATCCATCCATGGACTCTGCCCTATCCCCATCCAAGTGTTACCATATGTATTGTGTCATTCTTCATACATTGTTCATTGTCCAACCCACCCATTGTGAGTTACCCACCCTCTGTTTGTGTCCATACACCAACTGGTCAGGGCGCCAGAATGACAACCAATGATATGGAATTTTGGAAGAAAAGTTTAAGACATACCCAAGTTCAACTGTAACTGTGTCCATACACTGCCATATCCATCTTTTGTGTATATACTGTTTCTGTCTGTCTGTCTCTGACTGAGTTTTATGTTTGTCTGTCTCTGCTACATCTCCATCTTCATCTATATGTTCTACAAGCATTCCTTATTAACTATACCACCAATCCTTCTTCATTATGTGTTAAAAATGAGGCTGTCTACCAGAGAAGCACACACAAAAATGGACTTCCTCTTCCTTCAGCTGTCATACCTTAAGGCAGCGCTTGTATGTTTCTTTCTATTTCTACTTGCTATTGTGTACTTTCCTACTTTCCTAACTCCCACTTTCCTCTCAATTTCCAAAATGAATTGGGCTGTCATTGTGCAGTGCTGAGCATCAGTAAGCTCTCTGGAGTAGCAGCTATGTGGTGTTTCAGCGTAAACATGAAACCACATGAACTGTGTTGCATGGGCGTGCAATGGAAGTGATGCTAACCACATCTGTCAAGCACACTTCTTTGTATTTCCATCCTAGTGCTGTTCTCCCACAAACATAGCATCTCTGACTTTTATTTTACAATTTGATATGTGTGTAGATGAGCTGGTCTATTGAACCTTTTCAGCCACAGCATGTATACAGCGGTAATTTGGATATCAGATTACAGTAAAACATTTTGGTGTACAAGCTATCAGTTTAAATAATTAATAAAGATTATACAAATATATTTGTATACAATGTAACAGTTTGCATAAATGCAATATGAGGTATAGCAAGTTTACTATCTACTGATATCAATCCCAGACCAAATAAATATGTGCAATTTAATATTCAGTGTCACAAAATCAATTGACTTTGAATTATTTTGTAAGTGAAGTCTAATTTTTTTTGAATGTTTGAAGTGTTTCATTATTTTTTTTTATTTCTGTTGGTAGAGCATTCCATATAGCTGGTCCTGTTCTTGAAAGGGCTTTCTTTACAACCGCTGGTTGGAATTTGGGCCTGACCAAAGTTATTGTGATTTCTGAGCTGATCCTGAGGAAATAGCTTTTACCTTTGATTTGGAGTAATCTTTCAAGAGTAAGACGCTAGCCTTGCATAAGAAGTTTGTATATTAGAGTATGCTGTTTTCATATAACATAGAGTGGTGGCAGTTCTTGCCAGACAGAAGGTCAACCTCAGTATTCTATTTTCTGTGCTTTGTACTATTTGTGTATTTTTTACACAGTGAAGGGCAATAAGGGGGAGCACATATTCAATTTTAGTAATACTATTAGTGCTATATGTACAGGTAGGGCGAGTTGGTGTGACTCTATAACAAGAGTTTAATTGTGATGCTACCTACTTGGAGATATTGTCTGTATGAATATTAAAGAGTCACGCCAAGATATTTTTGTTCTGTAACTATTGGTATACTATTCTGCTGAAGGTCTTTTATAACTATGGGAAGCAGTGCAGTCAGTTGCTTTGCAGGAGAGAAGAGCATAACATTAGTTTTGGAGCTATTGATTTGTAATTTTTGTTATTATTAAGCCAGTTACAAAGGTCTGTAAGTTGAGACTAAGTGACTTTTGCAAGGATTCATGGGTTTTATGAGGTTTCAAGTAGAAGGATGTCATTTGTATAGATATATCACAATTTTGTGATTGGGTAAGTCATGTGTATCATCATTTTAGTAAAAGGAAGAATAAAAGAAGACCAGGAACTGAACCTTGTGATATACTTGTTGTTCAAGGTGCGTATTTCAGATAGTGAGTTGTCAGCAAAGATTTGAAAAAGTCTATCTTGTAAGTAGGTTTTCAACCAGATTAAGCCTTAGTCTACAGCTTCCATATACAGCATTTTATATTTATGGTATGTATTTTTAACTTTTTCCCAGCATGTGGCTGTAAAGAGTATGTGAGGATGAGTCTACTTATTAAGTTATTTATTCATTTACTTTATAAAGGGGATGATCCTAAAAGATATATTAAAATTATTAAGTTATTTATATAATGGACTGATCTAATGGGATATATGAAAATAACTATTTTATCTGTGCAGCTCCCTTTCTATGGATACATTGTATTTCTCTGAATATATCGTTTATTGACTAATTTTTTTGCTGTCACTATTGGTCGAATGTTCAGATTGCCAAGGGCAGGGATTGTTGAAGTGTTTAACGTCATAGATAAGGTAAGTAGAATTTGGTACCAATGCTAAAACTTTCATTTGAAATTAAAGTTTTGGCTTTGAAGTTGAGTATGTATGCTTGTGCAAATGCTGGCAGATTAGGGTTAGAATAAGGGCTAGGTAAGGGGATTGATGTTTTTGAAGTTTGTATGTTTGAGCACATGCATATGTGTGTGTGTGTGTGTGCGTGTGTGTGTGTGTGTGTGTGTGTGTGTGTGTGTGTGTGTGTGTGTGTGTGTGTGTGTCTGTCTGTCTGTACATGTGTATTTGAGTTTGTCTGTTTCCTTTTGTCTTGTTTAGTGGATCTGTTAGGACAGGGTATTTAGTACACTAATGTGTACGGTGGAGCGCAGGTCAATTGTATGGTGCATACCTCTAAACTGTACAGATTTTCGCAGAATGTCCAGATTTTTGCCTCATATTTTTGGTGTGTTCTTAATAAAATTGGTGGTTGTCTGTCAAATCATTGCGGATTAAAGTAAATAAATAATACAAAATAATGGCATACATTTGAGTTTCAGACTTCATATCCATCAGAAAATACATAATAATTCAAAACCTGTTACACTAGCAATTTTCTAAGTTTATAGGCACAATATTTAAAATCTGTCAGTATTTTGGGCATTTGTCTCCCCATTATTTCTGTCTTTGTCCAGATTCTTGCACTTTACAAACATTCTTTAAGTTGTGCATAGAATTGTTTAATTAAATACAAATTTAATGTCATCAATAAAGTTGTTTCACCGAGGAGTGGATGTTGGGAAACCCTTTTGGAACAAAAAGAATGTGTGGCAGTTGCATTTGAACACAACATAGAGGCAAGGCTTGAATGAACTTATTTTAGTTTGTAGTATTTTAAAAACGAAGTCTACTCAACTTTAACAATGAAGGTTGTTTAATTCTTAGCGTGGTTTTAATGTTTTATTATTTGTATTATATGTTTTTACAATGTATTTCCTGTTATATTGATTTTCCTTGATTAATTATGGTCAATTAACTAAATTACCAAGTTTGATAATTTATTAACTCTGTACTTAATGCTTGAATTTGATTGGTTTGTTTAAATTTATAAAGTGTTCTGGGTTTTGTTGCACCCATGCTCTGATGAAGTCCATTGTTTCAGATGAAAGGACTTAGCAAGGGTGTTTTTCACCAATTTATGGTTCAATAAATAAGTTTTTTTTCCTGATGCAGTTGCTCTTTGATCTACCTCCAATGTTTTTTCTTGGCTCTTGGACTTCCTGGTCAGCATTCCTTGGTTTTATTGGTACATATGTATAAATAAAATAAGATAGATAGGTACAAATATAAATGTTTAGAAAACAGTTAAATAAATGGCAAAATACTGATATAGACAGACAAATATGCAAGCAAGGCATGTCAGCTTTCCCATTTATTGTTTTACCTGTAATAGCTGCTGACACCAACCATTACACAGATATGCCAACATGTAAGGGAAGGTGGTATAGGGCTGTGCAGACATCAGTGCAGTTACACAGATATACTGACATGTAATGGAAGGTGGTGTAGGGCTGTGCAGACATCAGTGCAGTTACACAGATATGCCGACATGTAAGGGAAGGTGGTGTAGGGCTGTGCAGACATTAGTGCAGTTACACAGATATGCCGACATGTAAGGGAAGGTGGTATAGGGCTGTGCAGACATCAGTGCAGTTGCAGATATATGCCAACATGTAAGGGAAGGTGGTGTAGGGCTGTGCAGACATCAGTGCAGTTACACAGATACAGATATGCCGACATGTAAGGGAAGGTGGTGTAGGGCTGTGCAGACATCAGTGCAGTTACACAGATATGCCGACATGTAAGGGAAGGTGGTGTAGGGCTGTGCAGACAGTGTAGTTACACAGATACAGATATACCGACATGTAAGGGAAGGTGGTGTAGGGCTGTGCAGACATCAGTGCAGTTACACAGATATGCTGACATGTAATGGAAGGTGATGTAGGGCTGTGCTGACATCAGTGCAGTTACACAGATATGCCGACATGTAAGGGAAGGTGGTGTATGGCTGTGCAGACATCAGTGGTGTAGGGCTGTGCAGACATCACTACAGTTACACAGATATGCTGACATGTAATGGAAGGCAGTGTAGGGCTGTGCAGACATCAGTGCAGCTACACAGATATGCCAACACGTAATGGAAGGCAGTGTAGGGCTGTGCAGACATCAGTGCAGTTACACAGATATGCCGACATGTAATGGAAGGCAGTGTAGGGCTGTGCAGACATCAGTACAGTTACACAGATATGTCAACATGTAAGTGAATGTGGTGTAGGGCTGTACAGACATCAGTGCAGTTACACAGATATGCCGACATGTAATGGAAGGTGGTGTAGGGCTGTACTGATACCAGTGCAGTTGCACAGATATGCCAACATGTAATGGAAGGTGATGTAGGGCTGTGCAGATAGTGTAGTTACATAGATATACCGACATGTAATGGAAGGTGATGTAGGGCTGTGCAAGCATCAATGCAGTTCATTAGGGGTCTATAATGTAACATGACTCTATACTTCTGTAAACTGAATTGGAAATTCAAATATCATGCAGATAAATGCTAGAATGAAGGAACGGGTTAAGATTCAGATTTAGTTTAGAAGTGCTAAATTGCACTGCTCACTTCTGTATTCTACCCTTGGTCTATTAGTAAGCTTTCTCACTGGAGATGACTGTTATATATTATGGTGTTTGGCAAGTCAACAAGTGCTTGGCCTGTCATTGAGTTTGACCCCTTCCAGCATTAACTGTGCTATGTCAGTGCAGGAAAAATAGTTCACTCTGCTCTGTGCCCCTGGTTACATGTGCCCTGTCATATAAGTGTCAGCTATTCAGCCATGCTACTTTAGTGTGTATTGCACATCCACACAACAGACTCATTGGATTCATTTCTTCTTCTCCACACAACAGATTGGCACCTCCATGATGTAATGTATTGGCCACATATTCGTCTGCTTTACTGTGCGCCCTACCTGGAGACATACCATTGTTATATGTTTGACCTCTATATTAACTACTGGGGACTTGCTGTAATTTTGTGATGAACAGGGATTGTACTATTTCTCTGAAAGCTGTTCACATCATTATGCAGAGTAGTGAGTATCGACTGATATGTGATTCTGGGCAGGATTCATAAACATTCTGCTCTACAGACTGGGTCTTTGGTACACACTAAAGTGGTGTATATGTGATTCTGGGCAGGATTCATAAACATTCTGCTCTACAGAGTGGGTCTTTGGTACACACTAAAGTGGTGTACCAAAGCCCTTTGTGATCGTAAACAGCGAGTTACACAATGGGAAGGCTCTGAATATGGTATTACCTCATTTTGCACCTACAATGCTCCATGCATGGAGAACAAATGCAAATCACCCATTGCATAGGAACATATACTATTCAGAGACACTATACCAGGTGTATAAACTAGTCCCCACTATAAAGGTCATGGTACAAGTACCATGTATTGAGAGTTGGTGTAGTGCCTCTAATAGTACTCATCCCTACTTCCCTACTGATGCTTAGTTTTGGCATAAAGAGGTGAGGAAGTGCTTAAAACATACTCTTTTGTATACCTACTATCACAATCACACTTGTCTCTGACCCCACACAGTGACATTGCCAAGCTCCCACCAACAAGATTTGTCACAGCAGCAGATCACCTCATTAATGTAGTATGGAAATGTCTCTAGCTCTGTTATCATACCTATTGAATGAAAAAGTTTCATGAATCAGTCTTTGGCATGAAGACAAAGCACAATGCTGCAGAGACTAACTACAAAGTAAAGCACAAACTTCTTACTGCTTATCACAAACTTTTTCCCTCCTCTGGTTGAATCATTACACCCATAACAACTTTTCCTCCCTGAATTAATACATCCCTTTTCACCCACCTAAATAACATCTCTCATCTTTCTCTTTTTCTAACTGTCCCCATCCACTGTTCTACCCCTCTCATGCATCTCCTGTGTCCCTAACGTATAAACATTCTAGATACACCAGTTTGGAACAGGTAGCATAAATAGAACCAGTCCTAAACCATGCTCTCTCTCAGCCATATGCTACTACTATTGTCCTCGCATACAGTATTAATACCTTCCATCCTCTCATACATAATTTTATAACTTACTTCAATATATCTGTTGAACTCTTTACAAAACCTATACAATTAAAATCTCCCTTCCTGCATAATTTTATAACTAACTTCATTATGTATCTTGAACTGCTTACATTTATTTCTGCAAGATTTTACAGCTGGAACAACTGTATAAACTTATAACTGTTGATGTAAATACTTTACTGTATATATTGATGTAAATACTTTACTGTATACACCTGTCTTGTAATTATGTTTGTTTTTTCATGAGAAATGCAACCGGTATTGTTTGAGAACTGTCTGAAATTCACTTGTCAATATAAATATACTGTGGTGGAGCTTTTCTCCCGGGCCTTCAATGAAAATGTGTCTGCCCAGTCAGATTTTCCCAGTCAACAAAGCCAAATAAATAAATACATACGCAAATACATAAATACATAAATATACTATGCTAGACACAGGTGTACCTAACCCAGTACATGTTCTTTGTCATGCTGTACCAGACAGAGATTCATGTGTGTCAGCAGTGTGCACAGGGCACAGTGGCACACTCTGCATACTAACAAACAATTTAGAGATGTTACACTAGGATACAGTGGTGTATTCTGTGTACTTGTGCACACTTCAAAGATGTTACAATATGACATACTAGTGTACTCTGCATACCACTGCACAATTCACATATATTACACTAGGACATACTGGTGTACTCTACATACCACTGCACAATTCAAAGATGTTACATTAGGACACAGTGGTATTCTCTGCATACTAATGCGCAATTCAGAGATGTTACAATAGGACACAGTGGTGCATTTTGCATACCAGAGTGCAGTTCAGATATGTTACACTAGGACACAGTGGTGCATTCTGCATACCAGTGCGCAATTTAGAGATGTTACCCTAGGACACAGTGATGTACTCTGCATACTAGTGCACAATTCAAAGATGTTACAATAGCCACAGTGGTGTACTCTGCATACCTGTGCATAATTCAGAGATGCACTGCCCATCCTTGCCACAATCCGTTTATATGACCTGCAGCAATGATGATCGGTTACATACTATCACAGATGCAGAATGTATTTATGTAAATGTGCACTATGTGTACGAATAGCCTGGCCCAAGTGCATGTCTCACCATCAAGAAGTGCTATCAAGCACATGTACCTCTTTTTTGCCGTCTTAGTAGATACAGTTTCCTTCATCTTCTTTTCATCATCTGAGAATGTTTCTACAACACCTCTTAATTTTCATCAAACAGAGTGCAGCATGAGTATTCTCCATTGGCTCATATAACTGTCAGTATGAAGACTGGCCTTTAAATTAGGGTTATCATGCAGGAAAGTCAGCACTGTTACAGCAGGGTAACAATGAACTGTATCCTGAAATATGAGGGTTTGTGTTAGTACTTTGGTCACTGATGACAGATTCTCTTATATAACCCCAGCCACTGTCACATATTTTAATGAATGTGGCTTATGCTTTTTTTGTTTTTTTGTTGTTTTTTTTTTTGTTAAATTTGAAATTACCTGAATAGGTGTAAAGTGATTTAACTAAACAGTTCTGGTAAATGTATATCTGCATTCTTGCCCATCTTATAGTTATTCTAATTCTTCAACCATTGTTAAAGCAATTTCTAAACCTGGTTATTAAAGAGCCAACAATTCCTTAATATAACTCTCCACAGAGACCACTGGGCAAACTGTGGCTTCTTATTACAAGTTATGGAACTACTTTTCTGCTATCATCTTTTCTATGAATTAATTTTGCAACAGTCTGTTTCACATTTAATTTCCAGCCAAATAAATGTAGCAAAGCTTTACATTTTGTTTATAGAGATTCAATGTAACTAGTAAGCATTATGTGCTCCCACTGGGTCTTCTAATTTGTAAAGTGGTCAGCTATGTTCTGACATTGCTTATGTATTCCAGAAGTAACATGATTGATTGTGCCCCTTTGAGAACAATGGTGTCTGCTTGCAGTCACTAACCATTCATTTTTGTCCACTTTGAGATGCCATTAAACCTGGTAACATATTCCTAGGCAACTCTCTTTAAAACACAAAGTAAGAGAAAATTCCAGAAACACATATATGCATATACTCCTGTCTGTACAGTAATGATGATCTATGATGTATTTAATGACATATGGAAGGCACATAATGTAACAGTAGCCCTAAAAGATGCAAAAGACAAATGATGATCAGGGGTTTGAAAAGTCACTGGTAACCTGCAAACTCTGGACCCCACCCAGTTCAGGTTTGTAAAAGGCAGATCATGCCTCCTAAACCTGATAGACTTCTTTGAAGCAGTCACCAAAGCCATAGACGAGGATAAGG
Source organism: Protopterus annectens (assembly GCF_019279795.1). Lineage (NCBI taxonomy): Eukaryota > Metazoa > Chordata > Ceratodontiformes > Protopteridae > Protopterus > Protopterus annectens. Next base: position 279,457,938 of record NC_056740.1, read on the forward strand.
TGGTTCACATAGCCTATCTAGATCTCACCAAGGCTTTTGACACCATCTCCCACTCTGGAATTATAGATAAACTCACTAAACTAGGTATAAATCCCTATGTCACAAGATGGGTTGCCAACTGGCTCACTGACAGAAACCATACTGTGAAAGAAGCAGACTCATAGGTTCATAGGTTCATAGGCAGGTACTAGGCTATCGACCCTGGGGCCTATGCAAGCTCAGCCAGAAAGGTACCCTGGCTTTTGCCACCCAAGAAAATTATTTTCCTGTGCCACTGTCGAGCAGAGCCACAGAGGTGATCCCCGGGGTGAATATCCTATTTCCCATCCAATCATCAATATTTTTCTTGAAGAGTGCTAATGAGGAGCTTTGTTTGATATAGATAGGTAGTTTATTCCAGAGTATGGAAAGTCTCTGGGACAGGAATCTATCCCTCCAGCATGTTCTGTTTAATGTGGTGACAAGGTTTAGGTCCCTAGAGCGTGTAGCTTGGAGGGATTGGGATTTCTTTAAGCAGAGCATGTCCAACAGCTCTGGGTTTGACATAGCTTTGTATGTTAGGCAGAGATCACCTCTGAGGAGGCGATATGTGATGGAGTAAAGCTCCAAGTCCGGCTTCAGACCAGTGACAGGTGGCGTACCACAGGGTTCAGTCCTGGGTCCTCTCCTGTTTGGTATCTACTTTTCTGAAGTACAGGCCAACACAGAAGGTCTTTGGCTAATGAAGTTTGCAGATGACTGCAAACTAGGAGCCATAATCGAAACTACTAACAATGTGGACATCCTACAAAAGGGCCTTACTGAAACAGATGCCTGGTGTCAAAGCCATGGCCTCAAGCTCAATGCCAAAAAGTGTATTGTCATCCCATTTGGTAAAAACTCTGTACCCATGAGCTACCACATAGGTGGTAGTCTACTTAACACCGAAAGTGTGATAAGAGACCTTGGGACACAGGTGGAAGTAGTCTCTCCTTTGATAATCACATCACCACAGTAGTCAGGAAATCCTTCTACGTGGCACACCTCATCACAAAAGGTTTCTCATCCAGAAATAAAAGAGGTCATTGTTTCCTTATACTAGTCACTCATTAGACCCATTATAGTGTACAACACGCCTTTTTTATGTACCTCACAAGACACCTGCAACAACTGGAAAGGCCACAGAAATACCACACAAAGAGGATTACTGGCCTCAAACAGATGCCATACGCAGACCGTCTCAAAATACTCCAGCTTTACTCTGTCGCATATCGCCTACTCAAAGGCGATCTATGCCTAACATACAAAGCTATGTCAGACCCAGAGCTGTTGGACATGCTCCATTTAAAGAAATCCCAATCCCTCCGAGCTGCACGCTCTAGGGACCAAAACCTTGTCACCACTATAAACAGAACATGCTGGAGGGATAGATTCCTGTCCCAGAGACTTCCCATACTCTGGAACAGACTACCTATCTATGTCAAACAGAGCTCCTCATTAGCAATCTTCAAGAAAAATCTTGATGATTGGATGGGAAATAGGGAATTTGCCCCGGGGATCACCTCTGGGGCTCTTCTTGACAGGGGCACTGGAAAATAATTTTCTTGGGTAGCAAAAGCCAGGGTACCTTTTTAGCTAGGCTTATATAGGCCCTAGGGCCAATAGCCTAGTACCTACCTATGAACCTATGAACCTATGAAAAGTGGTCAAATCTGGATAAACTTTTTGGTAATGTGTCTTATTATATGATGATGCAAGAGTAACCTGCTCAGCAGTGGATAAAAATGAATGCATTAAAAGGCAAAAATGTTTTCTGCCTTATTCAACCTCTTTGCCTCATATTTTTGATCTTTCCCTCAATAATTTGCAGTTTTCTGGCAAATCAGTGAGAACTGAAGTTACAAAATAATGACTTTTCTTTTAGTTTCAGTCTTCATGCCCTTCAGAAAATGCATGTTAGCACAAATCTTGTGACTCTAGCAATTTCCTAAGTTCACAAGATGAATAATTAAAACTTGTCCATATTTTTAGGCCTTTGTCCCCCCATTATTTCTGGCTTTTTCCAGTTTTCTTGTGCTATGAAGTTGAGAGGAATGCTACTGTGTTTATTGATGGTCACTGCTATGACCGTGTGTGCGTGTGTGTGGGTGTTAAGACTGTGAGCTGTAGTTCCCAAGGTACAGGTTTTGATTCCCTCAGCCTACATTTGTCTAGTATGTGACCTTGAGTAAATGACTTTAACCCAACATTGCTCCCAGGTT